>NC_087277.1:27412500-27595000 GCF_015220805.1 Pogoniulus pusillus
CTGGTGAGAAGAACTAGACTACAGGCTGTAAAAAGACAATGGTGATGTCTACTTCCCTCACAGGCTCGCTGAGATGTAGAAGAATAAAAAGCAAAACACAGATAAAGCCACTTCTACAGCTGGTGAGCTCTGAGCTGCATCTCTCTCCTAACCTCACCCTCCACTTTGCTTCTTAACCTCTGGCCGAACCTCCATTCTTCCTTGGGACTGGGGTAAGGTTGAGAGGGGCAGGGGGAAGGTGAAGGGGTGGTTGAGAGCCCCTCCTGGGGACTCAGGTTTCTGGGAGGGCTGTTGTGTTTCTGTATTACCTTTTACCTTGTCTATTTCTGTCTATAGCTGTACATACTGTAAATATCTGTTTGTATATTGTGCTAGCTGTAAATATAAGCTTCATTCTTATTTCCAGAGCCGGCTGAGTCTAGCCTGGGTGATTTCTTAAGTGTGTGGGGGGGCAGGGAACACCCAAACCATCACACACCTCTCAACTAGACTTGGCCACCCAAGGCCTAATCCAAACTGGCCTTGAACACACCCACAGAGGAGGCACCCACAACCTCCCTGGGCAACCTATTCCAGAGTCTCACCACCCCTCTACTGAAAAACTTCTTCCTAAGATCCAGCCTAAACCTACTCTAAGCTTCAAATCATTCCCCCTAGGCTGATCTCTAGGCATCCTCATAAAAAAGTCTCTCTCCAGCTTTCCTGTAGGATCCCTTCAGGTACTGAAAGGCAGCTTTAAGTCCCCCTGGAGTCTTGTCCAGGCTGAATGACCCCATCTCTCTCAGCCTATCCTCATAGCAGAGGTGCTCCAGCCCTTGAATCATTTTGCATCATTCTAGACCTCATTACTAGCTTTCACATCAGTGCAAGTCACCCTAAAAGAAACACAAGTTAAGGTGAGGGAAGTGAAGTGAGATGCAGATACCGTTGGCTCTGCTGTAGAAACTGCAATCTGAGGGATGGGGAGAAGGTGACCAGCTGGCAGCATCTCAAACTACAACATCTACAGGATCTAGAGCACATCTGTCAGAGTCACTTGAGAATAAATTTAAGCAGAAGAGTTTGTAGAATTGAGAACTTCATAGGTAAAGACTACAGTGGAAACACAGCAGATAAAAGCTGAAAAAGCTACAAAGGCTGACTGATAATGGAAACGTGAGAGGGAATTATCAGGGGTAAATGTAACCTTTTCTTCACTTACACAACACAGCACAGCTGGAGAGAAGACAACTGAAACTTTGAAATCTATTCCATTTCCAATCCAATCTGCTTCCCCACTGCATATAAGAAAAGCAAAACAGTTCACAACAGAAAAAGGTTTTTTTCCTCCATTATTTATTTAATTTCTATGGAAACCTGAGGATAAATTTGGCTTACTGATGAGAGGCAACCAATTATAGGCAATGTAGTCCTAGCTTTTATTTTGTTTTCTTACTTAAGAATGAGCAGCATCAGTGATGATAACAGACTTGTGTACCAAGCAGCGTGCTTCAGTCTTCCCTCTGGATTTTAACTTCTCAACACCATTCTCAACATTAACCTAGTGGTAACTTTTGCTCTTTCTCATCCTTGCCCTCTGTGGTCTAAGCCAATTCATCACTGTAAGCTTCTGCTGTCAGAACAGCCTTCTTCATTTCTTCACTTCACCAGGTCAGCATCTGTTCTTGGATTTCTATTTCACCCTCCTCTCCTGACTATCTCCCATTCTTCTTTACACCTATTATTGGGTTTACATAGGCTAACTCATCACACCGTATCTTTCCAGTTCTTTCTTGGTTCTGATGGTAAAACATAGTCACAGAATCACAGAATCATAGGATCAACTAGGTTTGAAGAGACCTCCAAGAGCATCCAGGCCAACCTAGCACCCAGCCCTAGCCAGTCAACCAGACCATGGCACTAAGTGCCTCATTCAGGCTTTGCTTGAGCACCTCCACAGATGGCAACTCCACCACCTCCCTGGGCAGCCCATTCCAATGCCAATCACTCTCTCTGACAACAACTTCCTCCTAACATTCAGCCTAGACCACCCCTGGCACAACTTGAGACTGTGTCCCCTTGTTCTATTGCTGGTTGCCTAGGAGAAGAAACCAACCCCACCTGGATACAACCTCCCTTCAGGTAGTTGTAGACAGCAATGAGGTCACCTCTGAGCCTCCTCTTCTGCAGGCTGCACACCCCCAGCTCCCTCAGCCTCTCCTCATAGGGTTTGTGTTCCAGGCTCCTCACCAGCTTTGTTGCCCTTCTCTGGACATGTTCCTGCACCTCAACATCTCTCTTGAATTGAGGAGCCCAGAACTGGACACAGTACTCAAGGTGTGACCTGACCAGTGTTGAGTACATCCTCAATGGAGGATGATGCAAGAACAATCACAAACAGTACTTTGTTGATACATGAATTACCACAATTAGCACTGCAACAAGTCCTGGGACACAATAAATTGTACTGTATAAAGCTCCAGTGTATCACAGAGCTATGTGTTTAGAGAGGCAAAACCAAGCTCAAAAATCACTTAACACTGATTTCTAGCCTTGCTGCTAAAAAAGTGCAGGAGAAATGAGAAACAAGGGGATAAGCACTGCCCATGTCAAGAATACCTGGAGTAAGTATTGACTCAACTCGCTGAATTACAGGGGTATCTACATGCAGCCTGCAGCCAGTGATACAAAAGCACCTGGGGTGCCTTGCCATTTTCCCATGACCTTCACACATAATTCTAATGAATAAAAATGTATCAGGAATCTCAGACAGGTAATTTGGGGATATTAAAGCCACATTAATGCAAGCCCTACATCGAAAAACCAATTCAAGGGTTTTTGCTTCTTCTGTAGCAGTGACCACTGATGTCATTATATGAAACCCTTCCTAAATGGCAAACACCACCAGCTTCCTGGAACTATCTCTCCTTCTTATCTGCTCTCCTAAGGGAAAAAAAAAAAAATCAAATCTTGCCTGCTTATTCTGTCTGTCAAAGAATACTTCAAGGCCAAAACTGATTATTAAAGAACTGTAACATAAATTGTGGGTTTTTTCATCTCCTCTCCCAACAATACCATGATGTTTATGTTGTGCATAACACTGCAATGATATATGAGATCATCAGCTTGGTAACTAAAACCAGTTTCTCTAAGCCTGTGATTGATAAACTATGAAAGTATTAAAACATTAAAAATGTTAATCTTTGTAATAATCTTCTGAAAAGTTTTTATATTAATTTAAGCCATCAATCATTTTAATATTTAATCATTGCAGGCTTCATTTGAAATGAGGATAGCCATTCACTGAAACATACTTCATTTTTTACTTTAAAGAATGATCAGCTTGTACCTATTCTCTAAGTCTCCTCACATTTTTTTCTTCCTCAATAAAAATTCTGCAAGCAAATGAAAAAAAAAACCTGCAAGAGTAGAAAAAATTAAGTACTTTATGTCAGAAAATATGTATTTTAGCATTCCTGTTTCCCAGGAGTAAGTGCATTACAACAGCAATATTGCAAGAAAGAGGATCAAGGGAGATTTCTAGTCTAGAAATCTTTCTTTACAACCATCAATGTTCTGTTCTCTTCCTGTATCCTAACACACAATTTCCTTAGCACAGTGAGTTGCTTCTCCAAGATGGGAAGATTTCTAGTCTAGAAATCTTTCTTCACAACCATCTATGTTCTGTTCTCTTTCTGTATCCTAACAGCAACAGTGGACAAGGGAAGGTCAACTGACATCATCTACCTGGACCTGGGTAAGGCATTTGACTCTGTCCCACATGACATCCTGGACACCAAACTGGAAACACACAGACTTGATGGGATGGGAGCACTGCTGGGTAAGGAATTGGCTGGATGGTGGCAGGCAGAGAGTGGTGATCAAGGGCACAATGTCTGCTTGCAGACCAGTGACAAGTGACATGCCTCAGGAGTCAGTGCTGGCACCTGTGCTGTTTAACATCTTTGTCAGTGATATGGACAGAGCAATCAGTGCACCCTCAGCAAGTTTGCAGATGACACCAAGCTGTGTGGCACAGTCGACCTGCTAGAAGGCAGAGATCCATCCAGAGGGACATGGACAAGCTGGAAAGGTGGGCCCAGGCCAACCTCATGACATTCAACAAGGCAAAATGTAAGGTCCTGCACCTGGGTGGGTGCAATCCCAAGCACAACTCCAGGCTGGGTGGGGAATAGCTGAGAGCAGCCCTTAGGAGAAGGCCCTGAGGGGTCTGGATTGATGAAAAGCTCAACTTGAGTTGGCAGTGTGAGTGCAGCCCAGACAGCAATCACATGCAGGGCTGCAGCAAGAGCTGTTGAAGCAAAATCTTTTATGTCCAAGTTTGTATCCATTGTTCCTTGTCTTATTACTGCACATCACTGAAAAGAGATTGGCCTTCTCAACTTGACACCCACCCCTCAGATATTTACAGACACCGATCAGATTCTTCTCAAGACTAAACAGCCTCAGGTCTCTCTGTCTCTCTTTTTAGAGAAGATCTTTAGTTTAGTGTTGACCCTGCAATGCTGGGTCAAAGGTTGGACTAGAAGGTGCCTTCCAATCAGATACATTCTCTGATTTCTTTGTTTCAAGTTAGGGAACTGGCAGAAGTGCATGTGGAATCTTCTAATGCACATCCACTTACTCTGTATAGTTCATTACGAAACCCCCAAACATACACCTACAACAGTAATAAAAACACCTTCTCCACTCTCGATTTTACAAAGTAAATTATTTGCTGCATATTGCCTTTTTCTAAAATCTGTTTTTAAGGAAAGATGTCTGGAAAAAAACCTGCTCAATGCAAGGCAATAACTGAATTCAGGAACTCATCTGCTTGCATCTGAAACAGAAGGGGCAGTCCTGTCTTTATGAACTTCAGAGAAACACAGAGTTGTGTTTGTTTCTATGTATATTGATATGAAATTTCAGGGTAATAACAAGGGGAGTCTTACCAATGCTAACAGGAATCTCTGGTATACTTGCTTGAAGTTTTCAAAACCTAGATATCAGATTGTGCTAGTCTGAAGCTAGCTAGAGTGTTTTGCTGAGAAGAACTAGATTACAGGCTGTGAAAGGGAAACATTGGTGATGTCTACTTCATTCATAGGCTTGCTGAGATGTATAAAAACAATAATATATACATAGGTAACAGAGTTTCTCTCTGGGCTTTGTGGGTTGCACTTCTGTCTCTAACCTAACCTGCCATCTGTGTGACCAATCCATCTGCTTCCTAACCCCCCTGACCGACCCACCATAATACCTTAAACATAAACCAAGATCTAGGGTAAGGTAGAGGGGTGGAAAGAAGGTGGAAAGGTGGTTGGGAGCCCCTCCTGTGGACTCTGGTTTCTGGGAGGACTGTTGTGTTTCTGTTATTACCTTTTAACTTGTCTATTTCTGTATGTAACTGCACCTATTGTAAACACCTTCTTGTATATTGTGCTAAACTGTAAATATAAGCTTCATTCAATTTCCAGAGCCACTGAGTCTAGTCTGGGTGATTTCCCAAAGTCGGGGGGGGGGGGGGCAGATAATACTCAAACTATCACACAGAAGACCTCCTACATCTGTGTTGAAACTGTTGAGTACTTTTCATATCACTTTTGCAGATACAAAATACTCTTTGTATCTAAAGCAAATTGTAGAAAATTGCTGTAATCTCCACTTGTTTTAACTAATAAATTCACAGAATTCAAGAATGGTTGATGGTGAAAGCGACCTCATGAGATCATCTACTTGAGCTCATCTACTCCTGCTTGAACAGGTTTGTCATAGAATGATCACAGGCTCACAGGATGTTACGGGTTGGAAAAGACTTAAGGAGATAGAGTCCAATCCTCATGCCAGAGCAGGACAATCCTATCTAACACAGGTCACAGAGGAACACATCCAGACAGGCCTTGAAAGCCTCCAGAGAAGGAGACTCCACAGCCTCTCTGGGCAGCCTGCGCCAGTGCTCTGTGACCCTTACAGTAAAGAAGTTCCCCCTTGTGTTGAGGCGGAACCTCCTGTGCTGCAACTTACACCCATTGCTCCTTGTCCTATCCCAGGGAGCAGTGAGCAGATCCTGTCCCCCTGCTCCTGGCCAGCCCTCTGATATTTAGAAACATTTATCAAATCCCCTCTAAGTTCTCTCTTTTCCAGACTAAAAAGTCCCAAGTCTCTCAGCTTCCATGATAGAATGGTCTGGCTTGGAAGGGACCTCCAAAGGTCCAACTTACTCCACAGTCAACACAGGCACGTTCAACTAGATAGATCAGGTTGCCTAGAGCCCAGTTGAGCCTCACCTTGAATGCCTCCAGGGATGGGGCCTCAACCACCCCTCTGGGCACAGAAGACAATACATGAATTACAGAACTATAAAAAAAAATAAAAACTATTTACATATTGAAGCAAAAATAAGAGACCAAAAAATAAAAAAGAGTAATTCCCCTTTCCTAAAAAAAAAAACCTGTTGACTGTTCCTCAGATCACTTTATTTCCCAATCAACACTTGTTTTCTTTATGCTCACACTTACTGAACTAAAGTAGGCTGACATCTTCACGGCTTCCATGAAGACAGAAAAGAAGTCCTAAAAGGGTAAACTGTACTCTTTCATGATCAAGACAATTGTGCCAACAAAAGCATCTGCCATTTTTTGTCTTAGTGAGCAGACAGGCTATTTTCTGAACAACAAAGTTTGTCCCTAACCTGTTTCATACCAAAACATGAAGGGATTCAGCCAAGGAAGACAGACCAAGTACAGCTACTTATGAAATGGTTCCATTTCCCCCATACTTATAGAACATAGAATCACTCCGGTTGGAAAAGACCCTTGAGCTCCTCAGGCTCGACAATTAATACTATTCTACCAAGTTCACTACTAAACCATAACACCAAGTGCCACATCTAAATGATCTTTAACACCTCCAGAGACAGCGATCCAACAACCTCCCTGGGCAGCCTGGTCCAATACTTGACTACTCTTAAAGTGATTTTTTTTTTCCTAAGGTCCAGCCTAAACCACACCTAGTGCAGCTTGAGGCCATTCTCATTCATTCTATTGCTACTTACCTGAGAAGAAACCAGCACTGGTTTCTCTGTATTATTCTTCCAGGTAGTTTTAGAGGGCAGTAAGGTCTCCCCTCAATCTCTTCTTCAAACTGAACACTCTCAGCTCCCTCAAACTCTCTTCATAAATTATCCTCTAGGCTCTTCCTCAGCTTAGCTGCCTTTCTTTGCTCCTGCTTCATCGCCTTAACATTTTTCTCATACTGAGGTACCCAAAACTGAACACAGCAGCCAAGGTGTGGCCTCACCAACGCTGAGTACAGGGGCACCACCACTTTCATAGTCCTGCTGGTCACACCATTGCTGATACAAGCCAGAATGCCACTGGGTTTCTTTGCCACCTGGGCACACCGCTGGCTCATATTCAGCCACCTGTCAATCACAACCCTTCAGATCCCTTTCTGCCCGACCACTTTCCAGCTACCCTTGCCCAAACTTGCAGCACTGCACACATTTGTTGTGGCCCAAGTTGGAAATAATTTCCTCCAGTTCCCCACTATGGAAATCACAAATCAGTGGGAAAGATTGGAAGAAACTCAACACGTCTTCAAGTAACAGGTACTCTTGCATTTAGGAATGAGCCTGGTTCTCAACAGCAAGCAATGCGAGTGCTGTACGACACCTATTTGAATTACTGAGTGTGAACGTGTGTGCTGTACACACAGCCCAGTCATATCATAAGCTCTTCTAAAGGGGCTTTCTGGTACTAATGCTCTCCTCATAACCACGTCGGCTGATGCTAGCCACGGCAGTTTGAGAGCCACATGAACACACCGGCAGAAAACTCTGTCAACACTTCCCACTTAGAAATGTTGCAGCTCCTACATTTCTGCCCGGGATTTTCTGGGCGTAAGCACTCGGCAGAAGCACAAAGGAGGCCAATGTACCCGGAAAACATCCCGCCTGCAAGGTAAACAGACTCCGCTCAGCAAGCCCCAGCGCTATTGGATTTACTGCATGTGCGCAGCCGGCAGACCACGGCCAGCCTCGTTACACGCAGCATGTGCAGGGGCTCCAACACCTCCTGGTCTCACTGCGGGTGTGTGGGATCAGCCTACGCAAGCGCACACGCACACAGGGCAGTTGTTTGCCCACCTCGCAACCCCACACCGGTGCTTTGACACTCACAAACCCAGCCACGCTATGCTGGCAGGCAGTGCGAACGCTGCATCGAACGCAGCGGGGTGCCCTCACGCAGAGGCATCGTAGGCTTCCATCAGCTGAGCCAGCATGATAGCCCTCCTCGGGTCGTGCCTCGAACACAGCCTTAGTTAAGCCCAGGCCCTGCTAAGGGGTTCGTTTTCCTCCAAATCAGCCAGTCCTGGCCCGGTGAGTGACCCAGCCTGGCACCACAAGCGGGCACAAGGCACACCTGAGCGCTGCGGTTTAGCCCGATGTAGCGCGGCTCTTGAAGGACGCCGCCCACGCAGCCGAGGAGAGGGGGCGCTGCCCGCCCACACCCAAAATGGCCGCGCCAGCCCCTCCGCTGACCCTCCCCGGCCCGCTCAGCCCACGCTCTGACGGCGGAACCCGGGCGCCCACGGCGCCGTCCCGATTGGCAGCGCGCTCCGGCCAATCGCGGAGGCGAGCGCTTCGTGCCGCCAATGGCAGCAGAGGCCCGCGGCGGGCAGCGGCCGGCCGGGCACGCCGCCAGTGCGGACGGTCCGCGCCCGCAGGCCAATGGCGGTGCCGGAGGAGCGGCGGGGCAGTGCGGCCCCGGGAGGGGCGGTTGCCGTGACAACTGGAGGCTCGGTGATGCCGGCCGGCCCTGGCGCCCGCGGCCCCTCGCCCACCCCGGGAAGCGGCGCGGTACCTCGGGCTGAACGGCAGAGCTCCGCCTTTTCCCTCCTCTCTCGGCGGGACGACTTCCTGTGCTGGCGGGCTGCCGCCACCGCCTCTCGCCCGACCGTCCCCGCCGCCCCGCCTCTCGCTCCCGCCCGCCGTGCTGGGCCGCGGCATGAGTGGGGCTGGGGCGCCGAGTCCGCCGGGGTGAGGACTGCCTCGGCTTAGCGGCACCTGCAGGGACGGGAGCGCTGCCCGGCCTCTGCACCGCCGCGGAGCCCAGCATCTGCGCTCGCAGATGTACGACGAAGATCTTCGGGCGGTGGCGGCCACGGCCTTCGGCCCTCGCCCCCGGGCCCTCTGCGACTGCCTGCCCGCCGGGAGGCCTCGCTCCCGGCTGCCTGTGCGTCTCGCGTGTCGCTTTCCCAGAGGCGATGCCCTGGGGGAGGCTGCACCTTCGGTCGTGGAGTACTTCAGCGTGCCTGCGATGTTACCATTGCTCAGGTGTTAGAATGGAAAGGAATTGACCCTACTCATCACCATCACAAGCCCGCTGCAGTGACAACTTGGGTTTAGGGTCCTAAAAACAACACATGGAAAAAAATTGCATCTGTCAGGACGTTTTTCACCATCTTGAGATGATGATAGGTCCTTTGCAAGATATATATTGGATTAAAAGGGAGTTTCAGAGGTCATCTACTCAAACTCCTGCAGTGAGCAGGGACATCATCCACTACGTCAACTTGCTCAGAGCCTTGTTGAGCCAGACCTCGAATATGTCCAGGGACAGGGGCTCACCTACCACTAGGCAACGTGTTCCAGTGCAATACATCTACTTCAATGCACGACAAAAGTCAGTGGCTCTTGGAGCAGCTGACTGATTAGTATTGCAAACACACGCTGTTCTTCCTGCAAAATGGCAGTTGGTAACTGAGTGTAACACTCCCCTGTAAGGAGAGATGCACAGCAAAGGAAATATTTGCATTTGTTTACCTCTGCACCTTAGGAAGTGAAAGCCAGAAGCAGCTGAACTTTCCCATCTTTCTAGATGACATGCATACAGAGTGGGGAACCAGCCTGCGGAAAAGTTGATTCGTCAGTTTCTGCCTGGCATGTGTACCAAACCTCAGGGTTTTCCTCAGTCCTTTCTGTAGCGAGCTTAATGGATGACTGAAATGATACAGCTTTCTTAGAAATGCAGCCTGTCCTGATCCTGAGTGGTAAGACACAAAGCTTTTCTTTGTACCTATTCTGCCAAGAAAGCTCACTTCAGCAGCTTTGAACATGGTTTACTGAACACAGCCTTCTATTTTCTTCCCTGGGTTATCTTGTCCTTTGTGGGACAGGGATCGTCACCCATTGCGGGCACTACCTCTGGTTTTGCTACTTTGTGTATTCAGAATTTAGGAGGAAGTTCTTCACAGAGTGATTGGCATTGGAATGGGCTGCCCAGGGAGGTGGTGGAGGCACCGTCCCTGGGGGTGTTCAAGAAAAGCCTGGATGAGGCACTTGGCACCATGGTCTAGTTGACTGGCTAGGGCTGGGTGCTAGGTTGGACTGGATGAGCTTGGAGGTCTCTTCCAACCTGGTTGATTCTATGAATCTTCATAAATATTTTATTTCATTTGTATTTTGAGTGGTAAGACAACAACTGTATACCTTTAAAATATGTTAATACATTATTTTGCTTCCTTGATTGATTTAATATATAATTAAACCCAAGCTATTGTTATGCTCATGGGCATTTGAATATAGCATTCTGGGCAAAACAGCAATCACATTCAAATAGCTGCTGCATGATTTTTGACTGCCTAATCACAATATAAATAAATAAACATGAAGGAATAGCACAGGCAGTGTACCCAGGTTCATGACTTTGCATCCTGTGAACTGAGGAATTTGTCTGTCCTTGTAAGTCCTTGTAGCAAAATGCATCTGGTTCTAGTTCAGCTTTATCTGAGATTCTGTGAATTCAGTGGGCCTGGGCTAGGTGATCTCCAGAGATTACAACTGCTCCCATGCTGGCATTCTGAGATTCTGCGACTTCAGTGGGTTTTCAGTCAGGTTGTGGGTGCAAAGTGTGGTCAGCAGTGGCCAGAAAGAGCTTAGGCACAAAATAATCAGAAGCTTTGCCTTTGCAGAGAAGGTGTCTGGACCTTCAGCCTCTCTTTTAGAGAGTTGTTGTTAGTTCTTCTACAGAAAGCAAAGGGGAAGAGGGGGAACAGAAGTGAATGTGTGCTGCCTGGGTTGGACTAAGGTGTTTACATCAAGGGGTCTTCTAGACCACTTGGAAGAGGATCTCAGCTTTGTTGGGAAGCAGAAATCAGAGACTAGGGCTCACAGGCACAAACTTGAATGTAGGAAATTCCTTCTAAACATGAGGAGGAACTTTATCTAATGTTGACAGAGAACTGAAACAGGCTGCCCCGAGGGGTGGTTGGGTCTCCATCTCTAGAGACATCAAACTTGCTTGGCCATGTTCCTGTGCAAACTGCTCTGGGTGGACTTACCTTGAAAGGGGACTTGTACTTCATGATCTCCAGAGGTCCCTTCCAACACCTACCATTCTGTGATAACTTGTTTCACCACCTAGTTATTCTTCTGACTGAGGAATCTGTTCAAGCTGAGCAGCCTTGATACTGAATCCATTAAGAAGCCATTCATAAGGATTTAACGCCTTTGTGAAAAGGACTTCAAGAGTCACTGAGTCAACATTTTTAGTTTTTCTGTCTTTAATTTCTTCATTCTTAATTCTCATTTTATGGGAAGAATGTTTGTTTCCCACTGCAAAGTTAATTCCACAGAGAAGATATGCGAGCTGGTGGAATGTTCAGAGTCGTAGAATCAACCAGGTTGGAAGAGACCTCCAAGATCATCTAGTCCAATCTATCGCCCAGGGATGGGGACTCCACCACCTCCCTGGGCAGCTCATTCCCATGCCAGTCACTCTCTCTGACAACAGCTTCCTCCTAACATCCAGCCTAGACCTTCCCTGGCACAACTTGACACTCTGTCCCCTTGTTCTGTTGCTGGTTGCCTGGCAGAAGAAACCAACCCCACCTGGCTACAGCCTCCCTTTAGGTAGTTGTAGACAGCCATGAGGTCTGCCCTGAGCCTCCTCTTCTACAGGCTGCACACCCCCAGGTCCCTCAGCCTCTCCTCATAGGGTTTGCGTTCCAGGCCTCTCACCACCCTTCTCTATACATGTTGCAGTACCTCAACATCTCTCTTGAATTGAGGGGCCCAGAACTGGACACAGCACTCAAGGTGTGACCTGACCAGTTCTGAGTGCAAGGGAAGAATAATCTCCCTTGTCCTACTGGCCACACTGTTCCTGATCCAGGCCAGGATGTCATTGGCTGTCCTGCCCACCTGGGCACACTGCTGCCTTATGTTCAACTACTCTCTACCAGTACCCTCAGGTCCATTTGGCTGCTCTCCAGCCACTCTGTCGCAGCCTGTAGTGCTGCTTGGGGTTGTTGTGGCCAAAACGTAGAACCCTGCACTTGGCCTTGTTAAATCTCATCCCATTGGCTTCTGCCCACTCATCCAGCCTGTCACAGTCCCTCTGCAGAAATTTCCCTGCAGAAGTGAGGTTGACATTTAGATGATAGAAAATGCTCCTGACTGGCTTGCTATGTGTTGTAGGGTAAGAAGCAGCCTGAGTGGAGTATGTCTGTCATAGAGTATTTATAATCTGTCTGTTACAGGTGTAAATACACAGGGGAAACAGTTACTAAACATGTGACTATAGCTGAAATCTTCATCAGTCAGAGAGGAATACTTCATTTTAGTCATATGGCAATGAATTTGGTGCCATATCCCTTGAGTAATCAACATTTTTTTAAACCTGCCTGGGTTTGGTTTATTTCACAAAATGTGGAAGGAAATGGATGTATTTTCAGTGATCATCTTTTCCTGGTTTATTTATTCCTTTACGAGGTCTTCAGCTTGCTCTGACAACATGACAAGAATCTGTCCCTTTTTGTTCTCCTATGCAGTGGTTTTCAATTTAAACCTACTGAAAAATAGGCTTTCTTTTCTTTTCTTGCCTTTTGCAGAGCTCCTAGAAGCATTCCCTGAGCTTTTAGAATTCAGTGGATAAAAGGTTGGAAAATGATGCTCAACATCTTTGTGCCAGGTTGACAACACAGATTAAATTAACATACAGACAACTAACTCCTCAAAATGCAACAACTTGTCTGCTGTCTAACCTGGTGTCTCCTTGTGTATGTCTAACCACCAGGTTAAGCTCAAAGATGTGAAAGAATGCTATTAATTGTTTTTGTTCCACTTGTTTTTGCATCACTGTGAGTAAAGAGCTTTGCCCTGTCTCTCATCCAGAACCCAAATGTAGCCTGAATATTGCCAGTACAACAGCCACTTAACTGTAGCTACTCTTCAGGCTACCATTAAATCATTCAGGTAATGCCTTACCCCAGACCTTCTAAAAGGTACAGTATTCCCCATCCAACCACAAAGCTAAAAACTCTCTTTATGCTCCTGTCACTACCTAACAGTGTCATTTCTGGCTTTGACAGATACAGCATTGCTCTGCTCATATCTAACCAGAAAAGCTGCTGATAAAAATTACCCCTTTAACTCATCCCCTTGTCCATGCCATGCCGCACTTTGCATGTCTCCAGCGGCTCTCATCTCTACCGACTCTTACACACTGCCTTCATTTTCAAATCCATTATTCCTTTCCTGCCTTGTTTTCACTTAGTTTTAACGTGTTGCTTCTTGCTTCTGACTAATCTACAATGCTGGCTTCCACTGTGCTTTTATTCATGGGCTTCACTGAGAGAGTCATTGGACACTGGAATGGGCTGCCTGGGGAGGTGGTGGAGTCGCCGTCCCTGGGGCTGTTCAAGGCAAGACTGGACGTGGCACTTGGTGCCATGGTCTAGCCTTGAGCTCTATGGTAAAGGGTTGGACTTGATGATCTGTGAGGTCTCTTCCAACCCTGATGATACTGTGATACTGTGATACTCTTTTTTGCTTTCCTCGTGTAACGCTCTTTACTCTCAAGTCCATCCAAAAGAGAAGTTCAGCAGGACAACCACTGTTACTTGCTGCTCTTTGTGTGCTGAGCCTGCTTCTGCTTCTCCCACATTTGCTGTTTCTGTCTGTTGGTTCATGTCTTGTCTTAGATTTCAGCTGCAATTTCTTTAGCATAAATAGCTTCCGCTTGCCTGTTACTTGGTTTAGTATTCTGCACGACAGCCTCTAAAATCAAACGCACCTTAAACGTCTGCAGCACAGCCCATAGCAGAGCAGCCCTGGACAACTGTCCTGACTTCTGCTCCCCATGGAGATAGAAGGGATGCAGAGCCCATCCTCTCTCCTTCCAGCTGAAAAATCTCAGCACAATGTCAGTCATGATAGGTGGTGCATTTGGTGACACAGGCAGCCTGCCATTAGGACAAACATTTCACCAAAGAACCAGCCGATGGTAATGACTTTCAGTCACAGACTGACCCAGGCTGGCACAAGTCAGAGTGCTGGAGATGAAGGGCTCCATGTTCCATTACCAGTCCTCTGAGCCATCAAGTTTGCTCCACCCTACCCCTACTTAACCTGTATTGATAGACTTGTAGTGTTTTCCTAACTGCTATCGTCCATACAGATGTCTGCCTTCATTTTATTGATACAGTCAATCAATACTACATTAAATGTTACCTTCAGTTTACCCTTAATTGTCTAAAGTAGATGTGGTATTTTCATTATTTATGTGACTATGCCATTAAATTATGCATTCCAGATTAAAAGAATAAAAGTCTTGTTTACATTATTATTATTATTGTTCTGCCATCAACTTTTGCATTTCTGTCTAAAGAAATTAATCTCCTAGCAGAAAGGGATATGGGGACTGCCAAGCACTAGCTTCTCTTGCCTCTGTGACATTCTTGCAGATACAAAACCAGAAAAATCATAAGCTTAACACAGTAGACACTCTTGAAAGTTTCTTCTCAGCATGAAGCTATGTTTTAATTACTATTTTTGTCTGCATGGTTCAGATTGAAAGTGCCCCAACCAGACTAAGTGCTTATCCTAGTTAATTCTTCATGAGGCTTATGTCACTGGAAGATGCATTT
The DNA here is from genome assembly GCF_015220805.1 of Pogoniulus pusillus. Classification (NCBI taxonomy): domain Eukaryota; kingdom Metazoa; phylum Chordata; class Aves; order Piciformes; family Lybiidae; genus Pogoniulus; species Pogoniulus pusillus. The sequence continues at coordinate 27,427,414 of NC_087277.1, forward strand.
AATTTATTTGCCTTTATTCTTTTCTTAAGCCAGGACTGACTAAGTGGTTATCTAAATGCTCAACAAAGGTTTTACTACTTTAGGGCCAGATCCAAAGCCTGTTGAATCAATTGGAAACTTCAGAGGTCTTTGGAACTGGCCATTTAAACTGTGAATTTGTTGGGGGACCCTGAAGAATAAAATAACCCCAACCTTTATATATAATTCTTCTATCTGTTTATATCCATAAATTTTATATCTGTTAATATAAAATATGAACAGATTTCTTTGGAACTGGCCCTGTAAACTGTGATTTGTTGGGGGACCCTGAAGAATAAAATGACCTCAACCTTTATATATAATTCTTCTATCTGTTTATATCCATAAATTTTATATCTGTTAATATAAAATATTAACAGATTTCTTTGGAATTGGCCCTGTAAACTGTGATTTGTTGGGGGATCCTGAAGAATAAAAATAACCCCAAGTTTTATTTATGTATAATACTTCTATCTGTTTATATCTATAATTTTTTATATTTAAACACTTTGCTGCCTTTGGTAGTGATTGACACAAGGCTGAAGGATCCTTCCTGGAAAGATTCTGGCATCACCTGCTAGGACAAGCAAATGGGATTTTTACACAGCCTAAATTCAAGGATGTTGTGGATGCTTTCTTTGTCAGCACTTCCTTAAGTAAGTGCAGGCATAACCCATGATTCCTGGCTGACCACAGGTCCAAAGACATAGACTAATTAATTCCTTAATTCCCCCTGATGGCAGTAGGGCTTTGTGAATTTCATTGTCCCCTGTGAAAACTGTATCTAAATGTTATCTAGCTCAGATTTGGAACGTCTGATTTTAAGCTCATGAAAGTAGACAAAATTCATGGAGAGCATCCCTATTCTTATTATCCTTGTTTTGCATAAGAGTAGAGCAGTAACAAGCTAGAACTCCTCTAACCTTACAATTAATTGGCAAGTGCTGCTCTACTTAACTGAGAGAATCCTGAACTGAGACAATGCAGCTTCACCCTGCATTGTCTTATCCTAGCTGCTGCATCTTGTGGCTCACGATGCTGCCCTGCTATAATCACAGAGTCAGAGAGTGTTAAGGACTGGAAGTGACCTCCAAAGATCATCTAATCTGTGCTAGTTTGAAGCTAGCAAGAATATTCTGGTGAGAAGAACTAGATTACAGGCTGTGAAAGGGAAACAATGGTGATGTCTGCTTGACTCATAGGCTTCCTGAGATGTATAAGAGCAAGAATCCAAACACAGATAAGGGCGGTGCTCTCTGTCTGGGCTGTGGGCTGCATTTCTCTCTCTAACCTAATCTGCCATCTCTCTGATGCATCCACCTGCTTCCTAAACCCCCCTGACCAACCCTCCAGTCTTCCTTGGGCACAAGGCAATGTCCAGGGTAAGGTAGAGAGGGGTGGGAGAAGGTGGAAGGGCAGTTGAGAGCCCCTCCTGGGGACTCAGGTTTCTGGGAGGGCTGTTGTGTTTCTGTATTACCTTTTCCCTTGTGTATTTCTCTCTATAACTGTATATACTGTAAATATCTGCTTGTATATTGAGCTAAGCTGTAAATATAAGCTTCATTCAATTTCCAGAGCTGGCTGAGTCTAGTCTGGGTGATTTTACAAAGTGTGGGGGGCAGGGAACACCCAAACCATCACATAGTCCAACTCCCCTGCCAGAGCAAGATCACCTTTTTTTTTTTTTCCTTTCCCCCCCTTCTTCCTCTTTTCCTTTCCATCCTTTTCCTCTCTGCCCTTTTCCCTCCTTTCAGCACCACCTCCCCTTTTCCACCCTATCTGCTCCTTTCCCACCTCACACCACATTTTCCCGTGTTTGCCCTCAAACCCAGAGCACCTGGGCTCTGCTGGAGTCTCCTCCCACCCCAGGTGTCACCACTTTGCCCTCCCTGCCCACTCCCCTTTATAATGGGCCTCAGGAAAGGCAGAAGCCTCAAGCTTGCCCAACTGGGCAGAGGGATCCTCCTCCTGGCATCACTGGTGAGTGCCCATGGTGCACACTGGGTGAATGGTGGAGGGGATCAAAGGCCGGGGGGCCTGGTGGCCCCCCGGTTACATAGGATTAGGCTTGATGCTCCCTCTGGCATCACTCCATGGGTGCTTGCTGGGCCTCCTTACTTAGGCTGAGCTCCTCTATGAAGCTGAGCTGCTTCTTTCTGTTTGCTTATGATGAGCTGAAGTACTTGGCTGAGCTGAAAGCTCATGAGAGATTAGTATTGTGTTGTCATAGAATTGTTTGGGTTGGAGAAGCTCTCTAAGATCATCAAACCCAACCTTCAACTCAACACCACCATGGCCATTAAACCATGTCCCAAAGTGCCATGGACATGTACTGCTTGAACATCTCTGGGGATGGTGACTCCAGCACCTCCCTGGGCAGCCTGTTCCAATGCCTGACCACTTGTGCAGCAAAGAAATTGTTCTTCATGTCCCACCCAAACCTCTCCTGGCACAACTTTGGGCCATTTTTTTCATTCTATCACCAACTCCCACCTAACTGCAACCTTCTTTCAGGGAGTTGTAGAGAGCAACCAGGTCTCCCCTCAGTCTCCTCTTTTCCACACTAAACAGCCCCGAGTCCCTCAGGCACTCTTCAGCAGCCCTGTTCTCCAGACCCTTCACCAGCTTCATTGCCTGGACACACTCCAGCCCTTGATGTCCTTCTAGGCATGAGGACTCCAAAACTGAACCCAGGATTTGAGGTGTGGCTGCAGTAGTGCCCAGTACAGGGGCACCATCCCTTCCCTGTTGCTGCTGGCCACTCCACTGCTGATCCAGGCCAGGATCATAGAATGTTAGAGATTGGAAGGGACCTCCATAGATCAATCCAACCCCCCTGTCAAAGCAGAACCATGGAATATAACTGAGATCACACAGGAATGCATCCAGACAGAGCTTGAATGTCTCTAGAGAAGGAGACTCCACAACCTCTCTGGGCAGCCTGTGCCAGTGCTCTGTGACCCTTACAGTAAAGAAGTTCTTTCTCAAGTTGAGGTGGAAGTTCCTGTGCTGTAGTTTATACTGATTACCTCTCATCCTATCTCAGGGCACAACCTAGAAGAGTTTGTGTGTGTGCCCACCTTCTGACCCTCAGATATTTATAAACAGTGATTAGATCCCCTCTAAGTCTTTTCTTCACCAGACCAAAAAGCTTCTCGTCACCAGGCAGTACTCCAGCCCCTTCGTCATCTTTGTATCCCTCTCTTGGACTCTCCCTATTGTTCTTGAACTGGGGAGCCCAAAATTGAGTGCAATATTACAGGTGGGCAGCACAGAGGGGGAGGAGAACTTCCCTGGATCTGCTGGCCACACTTCTTTTAATGCACCCCAAGAAAATATTGAGAGTCACAGTGCCAGGGACAGTGGCACTGGTCTGGGTCCTTCCTGGGCACCCCAGCTGAGCAGGGTGAGATCCTGTCCCACTCCACCTGCTGCCACAGCTGGGTACACACAGAGGCACATAATGGGCAGGGACTCAGAGTAACCTATGGCCTCCATCACCTCCTTCAGCCTTAAAGACTGGATGAGGCATTTAGTGCCATGGTCTAGTTGATTGGCTAGGGCTGGGTGGTAGGGTGGGCTGGATGATCTTGGAGGTCTCTTCCAAACTGGTTGATTCTATGAAATCATCCCCGTTGCCTTCACTATCCTCACTGTCCCCATCATCCCCATCCTCTGTGGATTATATATAAGAGATTTGTATCAGAGTAATCTAAATACGAGATAAAATTGCCTAAAAAAGAATCTGAAGGCTGGCCAGGAGTGGGGGAACAGGCTCTGCTCACTGCTCCCTGGGATAGGACAAGGAGCAATGGGTGTAAGTTGCAGCAAAAGAGGTTCCACCTAAACACAAGGGGGAACTTCTGTACTGTAAGGGTCACAGAGCACTGGCACAGGCTGCCCAGAGAGGTTGTGGAGTCTCCTTCTCTGGAGCCTTTCAAGGCCTGTCTGGATGTGTTCCTGTGTGATCTGTGTTAGATAGGATTGTCCTGCTCTGGCAGGGTGGTTGGACTGGATGATCTCCTTGGGTCCCTTCCAACCCCTAACATCCTATGATCCTATGATGATTTTCAAGGTTAGTATAGTCAAAGTAAGCCATCTTTTCATTTTCATCTGCTGAAAGCCTCCACTAACTCATTTTTATTTATTCAAATAAAATATTTACCCAAATGAAGAGCAGCCAAATCTGACTGGAACTGCTTCAGCTTATTTTGTAAATATATTATTGCTCATACTGGTAATACTGAAGATACATTGAACTGTGCACCCTGTAAATACACAACCAAAATGCCTGAGAATTTCTGCAAATGAGCTTAGTGTAACACTAATGAGCTACCCTGCAACAATAAAATGGTGGATGCAGTTTGAAAAGGGTGTCATTAGCTTCCAAGGAGCTGCTAAAAAGCATCAACACCCCTTTTAAGTATAAAAAAACCCCCACACAATAACAGAATAAGAAGCTGTTTATTTAATGGCGTGCTTAAAACAAGGCTTGAGTAGCTGGAAACAACTAGAACCTTCTTGGTTTAAGCCAAACCTATATTTATTAATAAAAAGCTTGTTTCCCAAAATATCAGGAATTAGGGTTTGCTTTCTGCTGGGAAATCTGTTCCAAGATAATTGAAGTCTGTAGTGACAAGAGGAAGTACATGCAAATATTTTAATACCCTACATAACAAGGCATAGCTGAAAACCAGGATTGTTCTTAGTTACAAGTAGCTTTGTACCTGTTTTTTGCTTCCATGCAATGTATTAATTCAATGGTCAATAGTGGTAGAACAAGAGGGAGTGGCCTCAAATGTGACTGGGTGGGTTTAAACTGGACATTAGGGAATGTTTTTTTCACAGCAAGAGTGGTCAGGCACTGGAATGGGCTGCCCAAGGAGGTGGCTGAGTAATCAACCCTGGATATGTTTTAAAGCCGTTTGGATGTGGTACTTGAGGATATGGTTTAAGGGTAGTAAACCTTGTAGAGTAGGGATAACAATTGGACATGATGATCCTGGGGGTCTTTTCCAACCGCAGTGTTTCTCTGATTTCTGGGATTCTGACCAAGCATATTATTTATTCTGGAGTAATGTGAACATTTCTGTGTATGATTTATAGCCTAAGAACCAGAGTTATGCTGAGTGAGAGAGAGGTTAGCCTATGAACCAGAGCTATGCTGAGCGAGAGAGAGGTTAGCCTATGAACCAGCACTATGCTGAGAGAGGACACCCTACCCTAGATCAGCCTGGCCTCAAACACCTCCAGCCATGGGGCCTCAACCTGGGCAACCCAGTCCAGCCTCTCACCACTCTCATGCTCAACAGCTTCCTCCTCATGTCCTGTCTGACCCTACCCATCTCCAGCTTTGCTCCATTCCCCCCAGTCCTGTCACTCCCTGAGAGCCTAAAAAGTCCCTCCCCAGCTTTTTTGTAGCCCCCTTCAGATACTGAAAGGCCACAAGAAGGTCACCTTGGAGCCTCCTCTTCTGCAGCCTGAACAGCCCCAACTCTTTCAGTCTGTCCTCACAGCAGAGCTGCTGCAGCCCTCTGAGCATCCTCCTGGCCCTTCTCTGGACACACTCCAGTACGTCCACATCCTTTTTGTAACAGGGGCTCCAGAGCTGGATGCAGTACTCCAGGTGGGGTCTCAGCAGAGTTGAGTAGAGGAGGAGAATGACCTCCCTTGCCCTGCTGGCTACACTTCTTCTGATGCAGCCCAGGATCTGGTTGTCCCTCCAGGCTGCAAGTGCACACTGCTGGCTCATGTTGAGCTTCTCATCCACCAACACCCCCAAGTCCCTCTCCTTAGGGCTGCTCTCCAGCCACTCACTGCCCAGCCTGAATTTGTTCTTGGGATTGCCTTGACCCAGCTGCAGGACCTTGCACTTGGTTTTGTTGAACCTGCTGAGGTTGGCTTGTGCCCACCTCTCCAGCCTGCCCAGGTCCCTCTGGATGGATCCTTGCCCTCCAGCCTGTCTGCTGCACCACACAGCTTGGTGTCCGCAGTCTTTCTGAGAGTGCACTCAGTGCCACTGCCCGTGGCATTGACAAAGATGTTGAACAAGACTGGGACTGATCCCTGACGGACTCCGCTTGTCACTGGCCTCCACTTGGACATGGACCTATTGACAGCCACTCTTTGGGTTTGTCCAACAAGCCACTTCTTTATCCAGCTCATGGTCCAATATTGGCAGAATAAACAATAAATTAATGTGGCAGGAGGTGGCATAAGGCTGAAGACCGAAATGCAGCTCTAACATATTTGGAGAAAAACCTGATCAAAGGCATTTTTATGAAGAGAAATTTTAAATTTCCCTTTTGGGGTAAATTGTCTTTACTGTGTGACAGAGGAGCAGAGAATCTTGGTTTGAAAATGTGGTTTTTTTTTCTAGAAGCAGCTCTTTACTTCTGCTGCTCCATAGCCGTTAGTCTTTTGCCAGCGCTAATCGTGCCAGTGATGCCATTAAAAAAGTAACTTTTATAAGTTTTAATCACATATATTTCAAATCTCAAAGAGGCTGTTCAGACAGTGCAGCTTTTAGAAGACCCTATTATACCATGCAGTAGTGTGTGATGAGGAGATGCTACATTTATTTTAGGAGAGAAAGAAATCTGTATTTCATTTGTTACACTGCTAACTTCACTTTAGGTAATTGCATTCGGCTTTATTATTGCCCAGAGCAATAACTGATTGTTAGTTATTGAAGTCTGAAATGATTTTCTCATTTCCCAGGGGAAGCTGGAGATTTACATGGTGCACAGCAGTAACTAATAGATATAATCTGGTCATAATGCAGCCCTATAATGTGTTATTTACTTGTTGAGAACATGGATGTTGAACGTTTTAACATTTCCTCGAGTAGTGTGGCAGATTTTACTCCTGATTTGTGAGTTTTAAGTGTGTGCTACTCTTTAATTTCACAATAGTTGAAATGCCAGCAACCCTTAAAATGCATGCAAAGCACCAGAGGTCACACACCTGTACTTACCCAGCTGCACTGGAACTTGGGCAGATTTTACCTTTGATTTTTAAATGGTATGCACATGGTTATCATGAAAATCATAGAATGGCTTAGGGTGGAAGAGACCTTAGAGGTCATCTACTCCAACCCCTCCCTGTCATAGGCAGGGATGCCTCTCAGCTAGACTTGGTTGCCCAAGGGTCTCATCCAGTCTGGCCTTAGGCCCTTCAGAGAGGAGACATCCACAACCACTCTGGGCAACCTATTCCAGAGTCTTACCACTCTCATACTGAAGAACTTCTTCCTACAATCCAGTCTAAACCTACTCTCTCTCAGATTCAAACCACTCCCCTGGTCCTGTCTCTAGACACCCTCGTGAAAATTCCCTCTGCAGTCTTCCTGTAGGATCCCTTCAGGTGTACAAAGGCAGCTCTAAGGTCCCCTTGAAGTCTTCTCCAGGCTGAACATCTCCAGCTCTCTCAGCCTATCCTCACAGCAGAGGTGCTCCAGCCTTTGGATCATCTTTGTGGCAGTCCTCTGGACTCGCTCCAACAGTAATAACCTGTCATAAGTAAAATTTCATCAACCCTAGATACTCATTAGTTTGACTTGGAATATTCTTATTACATAAAGATAATTGCACAAGGACAGAGAGTGATTTTTTTTTTTATGGAGCAGTGCTTGTTTTTTCTGGCTCTCCTCTGAATTGTTTGTATCTATTTCAGCACCAGTGGATATGCAGCTCTGGTTATTTTCAATAGCTGTATGCCTTGCTTTATGAACATACTGTGCTGTTCTGTAGTCAAAGGACATAAAGGGTGTGCAGTTACAAGAAAAAACATCCATGGATGTATTCTGGAAGCAGCAGATGTTTTAAAGGTGAAGTTGCCTGGACAGGGTGCCTAGTGCTGTTCTGCAGGACACTGCAGGATTTGCACAAGGCACAGTGCCTGCAGGACATTTTGGCTTTCTGAAACAGTCAGGGGAAGCACCTTTAGAGCACATCAGGTGTCTTGTGACACTACTTTTTAGTTGAGAAACAACCCCTCTGAAAGTGCTACATTTATTCAGTGCCCAAAACAAGGAATGTCAACCTAACTGTGACCTTTGTAAGACAATAAAATAACCATTGCTTCAAAATCTGCAGGTTTGTGCTATAGATCATAGGATCAACCAGGTTGGAAGAGACATCCAAGATCAGCCAGTCCAACCCAGCATCCAGCCCTGTCTAATCAACTAGACCATGGCACTAAGTGCCTCATCCAGTCTTCTCTTGAACACCTCCAAGGACAGCGACTCCACCACCTCCCTGGGCAGCCCATTCCAATGCCAATCACTCTCTCTGTGAAGAGCTTCCTCCTGGATGTCTGCATTTGAAGCCACATTCAGAAGTAGGGTCTTAGAGAAAGAAAAAAAACTTTTGCAAACTTGGGTTCATACTGTTTTAGCTTAAATACTCCACTTTGAGGCTGGAATAAAATGAGCTGTTACTGTTAGATAAAGAAATCAGCCTGAAGCAAAGTGATCTTAGCCTTACAGTATGTACTGGCAACACAAGTTTGTTATCTGTGATACTCAAGTAGATAAACTACCAACTGCTGATTGTGTAATACTGGTAAACATGATTTATTAAAGTAGATCTCCCTTTCCATCAAATATGAATGTTTTATGAAGGTTTCAAAGGATTCCTCATGGAAACATTAAGGAATTTGTTCTTCTCTCTAGTCCCTGGGAGATTTGTCCCTGTTATTCATGTTAAACATGATGAAAACTACCAACAGAAATACCTGGTGCAACCAGGCTCTCAATCCTTCACATCTTCATCATCCTTTCTGCACAGGTTCCACTTTTTCCGTTCTTAATGCTCATTTCCAGGTACAAAACATTCCTGCTGATGTGGGAACACCTTCTCTAGTGTGGAAGATAGCTCAAGGAAAGTTCTTCACCTCAACTGGTGTGCTAGTTTGAAGCTAGCTGGAATGTTTTGGTGAGAAGAACTAGATTACAGGCTGTGAAAGGGAAACAAGGGTGATGTCTGCTTCACTCATAGGCTTGCTGAGAGGTATAACAACAAGAATACAAGCATAGATAAGGGGAGTTGCACTTCTTCTTGGGGCATTGCCTGAGCTGCCCTTCTCTCTAGCCTCTCTGCCATCTCTCTGACTAATCCACTTTGCTTCCTAACCCCCTGGCCCAACCTCCATTCTTCCTTGGGACTGGGGTAAGGTCGAGAGGGGTGGGGAGAAGGTGGAAGGGCAGTTGGGAGCCCCTCCTGGGGACTCAGGTTTCTGGGAGGGCTGTTGTGTTTCTGTATTGCCTTTCAACTTGTATGTTTCTGTATGTAACTGTACATACTGTAAATATCTGCTTGTATATTGAGCTAAGCTGTAAATATAAACTTCATTCAATTTCCAGAGCCTGCTGGGTCTAGTCTGGGTGATTTCCAAAGTGGGGGAGGGGGGCAGGGAACACCCAAACCATCACAACTAGTCATGCTGTCTTGCTCTCTTCTTCACTAGAGACAGCCTCTATACCACACAGCTAAGATCTGGATGCCATTTTAAAGTTTTATTGGGATCCTTGTTGGGTGAGGAGGGAATCAGGCCCATTTCTGCTCTCTAGATTCAGCATGAGACTGTTTGTTTTTGTAGTGGAAGATGAAAGGAATGACAAAGGGAGGAAAGCAGTAAAGTGAGGACTGCAGGAGAAGAGGAGGGGAAGTGAGAAAGGACAGGAGGAATCTGTGCCCTGATAAAGACAAACCATACAATTAAGAGTTCAAAGCCATTCCTTCCCAAACAGCAATCCTAAAGAGTAAAATAAATTAAAGCCAAAGAACACCAACCCCCCTTAAAACACCAACCCTTCCTCCCTCTCAAAATCCACCCAGGCCTGTGCCCTGAAGCTACATCCCTTTAAAGCCTAGCATAGCTTTTCAATGTGAGCTGCTCACCTGGTAGTTCCCTCTTTCTCTCAAAGCACTGTCCAGAAGGAAGCTATTTTGTTGGTTTGACTCCTCCTGTGTTAGCCCAGATTCACAGCCTCCTCTGTGCCCTCACAGGCTATAAATAAAACCACCTGAAGCCAAAAGCCTGGGTTCCAGTGGATAATCTCACATATTAGCTGTCATGAATCACTGCCAGTACCATGTACTAAACCCATCACATTTCACACCGAAGCCATACATCAGGTAACTCCTTCACTAGGCCATCAGCAAGGGCCACACATACCATAAACTAACAGATTATGGCTTGAACAGTTTCTGAAGGATTTTAGTCAAAGTTTACATAATTCTATCTCTCTGGCTCTTGTAATGCCCTTATTTTGCTTTGTCTTTGTTCCCATCTCCTGTGCTTCCAGTGCTGTGTTCTTTGCTAGTTCTTATTTCACCTCCATGAAGTTTTTGCCTTCCTCCTTGTTCCTGCACTTGCACATTGTAGAAAGGTGCTGCATTACAGAAGCTTTCAAGCTTTTTAGTTAGCTTCTCATGATAGCTGTCACTGCAGTGTGTTTGCCCTTTTGCTACTCCTGACTCTCTCAAATTGGCCCTTTTAAATGTTAGGGTTGGTTGGTTGGGGTATTTTTTCATAGGATTTTTTTCTGGTAAGCAAAACACCTGTACAGATCTGCCAGGTAAACTTCTGAGAACTTTTCCTGCAATGCCTTACCTTCCTAGAATCAGAGACAGGCTCAGATTGGAAGGGACCTCAGAGGTCATGTACATTTTAACCTCTCTGCCATGGACAGGGACACCTCTCACCTAGACTTTGTTGCCTCATCAACGTGGCCTTGGACATCCCCTGGGAAGGAGGCATCCACAACCTCCCTGGGCAACCTTTTTCCAAGGTCTGACCACTCTTGTACTGAAGAACTTCTTCCTAAGATTCTTGTGAGCTGACTTTCTCTAATTGCTGTCCTTGCACAGTTTTGTGCATCTGGAAACAGCAGCTCTCAGTCTTTTCATGTTAGAATCTGTTTTCCTATACTCATTCTAACTGCATCACCTTGACACAGCACTCTGCACCCCGATGTTAAGTTCTTTTCTGCAGAGACCACTTCTGCAAGACTTATCCCCCCAAAGCTATATCCAGCTTTGAGGGGACACAATACAAGAGAGACAAGGGGGTGGGTTCAGAGGCCACCAAGATGATCAGAGAGCTGGAGCACCTTTGCTATGAAGGCAGGCTGAAGGAATTGGGTCACTTGAGGCTGGAGAAGAGAAGGCTCTGGGAAGACCTTAGAGCTACATTTCAGTATCTGAAGGGGACCAGCAGGAAAGCTGATGATGGACTGTTTAGAAGGGCTTGTGGGGATAAGATGAGGAGCAATGGTTTGAAACTGAAGTAGGGGAGATTTAGGTTGGGCATCAGGAAGAGGTTCTGCACAATGAGACTGGTGAAATACTGGAACAGGCTGCCCAGGGAGCCTTGTCCCTGGAGACATTCAGGATCCAACTGGATGTCACCTTGTGCAGCCTGATCTAGTTGGGTGTCCCTGCTGACTGCATAGGGGTTGGACAAGATGACTTCTGAGGGTCTCTTCCACCCAATGCAAGCTGTGAATCTGTGAATGTTCCAGAAGAATGAGATGAACTGGGACCAGACAATGAAAACTCATCTTTTATTTTCAAATGCGTTAGAGAAACAGACCTCATGTAGTGATTGTTCTTATCTCCATTACAAAACAAAGTGGGCATGGAAATGCATGATCCTTATTCATGTCTTAAGGAACCAACTCTCTAACTTGGTACATTTTATTGAAGCCCAATGTAAAGAGTTAAACCTCTTGGGGGAGTGGACTTGAACTTGACCCCCGGTCCTCCTGACTCCTCCCTGGGAGTGGGTCTGAAACTGACTCCAGGTATAGTGGTTAGCCCACTCCTACTTCTTGTCTAGCCCCCTATAAAAACAGAGGACCTGCCTGTTCCTCTTGCTCTTGCCCTGCCTTCCTGCCTGCCAGCACCACCCTCTTGTTGCTGCTGCTCTTTGTTTTGCCACGTGGCCATCCTTCCACAAGGTGGACAAACTCATTGCCATCAGTCTGCTTGTATATATATAGAATCACAGAATCAGTCAGGGTTGGAAGGGACCACAGGGATCATCTAGTTCCAACCCCCTACCCTAGATCAACCTGGCCAGAGCCCCATCCAGCCTGGCCTTAAACAACTCCAGGCATGGGACCTCAACCACCTCCCTGGGCAACCCATTCCAGGCTCTCACCGTTCTCATGCTGACCAACTTCGTCCTCACCTCCAGCCTGAACCTACCCACTTCCAGCTTTCCTCCCTTCCCCCCAGTCCTGGCACTCCCTGATAGCCTAAAAATTCCCTCCCCAGCAGTATATTGTTTATATCTTCTGGTTTTTTTTTCTTCCCAATACCTCTTTGTAACTCCCCTGCCTCAAATACCTTTTATTTATTGTTAAAGTTTTCTCTTTTAACTTCCAAATTGAAGTAGAATAGAGCAGAATCAACCAGGTTGGAAGAGACCTCCAAAATCATCCAGTCCAACCTAGCACCCAGCCCTATCCAGTCAACCAGACCATGGCACTAAGTGCCTCATCCAGGCTTTGCTTCAACACCTCCAGGGACGGTGCCTCCACCACCTCCCTGGGCAGTCCATTCCAATGCCAATCACTCTCTCTGCCAACAACTTCCTCCTAACATCCAGCCTAGACCTCCCCTGGCACAACTTGAGACTGTGTCCCCTTGTTCTGTTGCTGCTTGCCTGGCAGAAGATACCAACCCCACCTGGCTACAGCCTCCCTTCAGGTAGTTGTAGACAACAATGAGCTCTGCCCTGAACCTCCTCTTCTGCAGGCTGCACACCCCCAGCTCCCTCAGCCTCTCCTCACAGGGCTGTGCTCCAGGCCCCTCACCAGCTTTGTTGCCCTTCTCTGGACACCTTCCAGCACCTCAACATCTCTCTTGAACTGAGGGGCCCAGAACTGGACACAGCAGGACTCAAGGTGTGGCCTGAGCAGTGCTGAGCACAGGGGCAGAATAACCTCCCTTGTCCTACTGGCCACACTGCTCCTGAGCCATGCCAGGATGGCATTTGCTCTCTTGGCCACCTGGGCACACTGCTGGCTCATCTTCAGCTACTATCCACCAGTACCCCCAGGTGCCTTTCTTCCTGACTGCTTTCAGCCACTCAGTCCCCAGCCTATAAGTGCTGCTTGGGGTTGTTGTGGCCAAAGTGCAGAACCCTGTAAATACTTTTTCTATGGGTGTGTTTTACCTTTTCCTCTCTACACCTAATTCCTTTCTTTCAAAAAAAAAAAAAGGGGGGGGGGGTGGGGGGGGGGGAGGGGAAGGCATCCTATAATTGTATTAGTTCTATTAGCTATATTTGAGTCTCTGGGAAATTTAAACTAGAAGAGAGACACCCAAACAGCTTATTGGATCAATGTGTTGACAGCATCCACATCTTCTTTGGCTTGCTACCATTTCCCTGTTTCAGACAGATTAAGTCAACAAATAAACCAAGTACACATTAACTCTATTGACTGTCAGGTGAGTAACTTATCAATTATATATACCTAAGTCAGACTGCATTATCAATAAAGAAACCAAGACCTATTAAAATCAACTTCTAAGATTAACAGTTTCAATGCTTGCTGCTGGTTGACGTTCTCAGGCTGTGTGTAAGAGTTATGAGCAATTGATTACTTCTACATGTCCAAAATACACTCTGTTAGAAAGAGTTTTGGAGGCAAGGGAAGCTTCCACCATTCTTCTGCCCAGGCTGCTGAACCAGCTTGTACAACTGTGAGGCAAAAGCTGCTTCTGCTGAATTCAGTTCACAGCTTTTTATGGTACTCGATTGTTTTGCTGCTGTTTGACTCGCTCAGAAATTGTTGTGGTATCTCCTCATGTCCTGTTCTTACTTTTCTTGTAGTATCTTCCCTACCTAAAGAAATGTAATATGAAAGTGGTTGGTTGCTTAGCTGCCCTTACAAAAGACTCAGCTTTCCATCAAGTGTACCTAGAGCTCAGGCTTGCACAGAAATGTGTGACCATGTGCTTCCTAAACCTCTATATACACACCTAGGGTCAAGGTCTTTATAGAACAGAGTCATAGAGATTCCCATAGACATTGAGACCCAAATGGTAGCAGCATCTCTCTTCACTGTCTGAAAGGACATGCTCTAGCAGAATTGCTGCTGCTTTCTTCCTAGATACTTAGAATGGTTTGAGTTGGAATGGACCTTAAAGATCACATAGTTCCAGCCCCCCGTGCCATGGGCAGGGACACCTCCCGTTGTACCAGGTCAATCAAGGCCCCATCCAACCTGCCCTTGAACACCTCCAGGGAGGAGGCATCTATGATGTTCCTGGGCAACATCTGTGATGTTTCTGGGCAGCCTGTTGTACTGTCTCACCACCCTCATGCTAAATAATGATTCTAATCTCCAGTCTAAGTCTGCCCTCTTCCATCTTCAATCAATTCCCTTTCATCCTATCTCTACAAAGCCTTCTAAAAAAATCCCTCCCCAGTTCTCCTGTAGCCCCATTCAGGTACTGGAAGGCTGCTTTAAAGTCTCTGGGCTTGTTAAACATCTTGGAAGAGAGCAAGAGGCTGGTTCCCAGGCCATAAATCATCTGTTCTGTTTCTTTCTCCAAACAAGTAGCTTCTCATGCCTTCTGCCTTTGAGTAAGGTGCAAAGTCATGAATTGTTCTCTTGTTACAAAAGATGTAAAGCATTTCTTCGGCGTCCTGGACTTGCTGTCTGGTAGTTGGCTTAGAAGACTACAAGAAATAAGCTTGCCTAAAGAGGTGATAGAGTCACCACCGTCCTGGAGGTGTTAAAAGAACATGGTACTTCAGGATGTGGTTTAGTGTCCATAGTGGTGTTAGGTTGATGGTTGGACTTGATGATCTTAGAGGTCTTTTCCAACCATGATGTTTCTATGATTCAATTTTAAGTCTTTCTGAGCATCCTCTTCTCCAGGATGAACAACCCCAACTCTCTCAATCTGTCCCCATAGGGATCACAGGATGTTAGAGGTTGGAAGACATCCAAGGGATCAAGTCCAGCCACCCCTGCCACAGCAGGACCATACAGTCCAATGGGAAATCACTCCCTCTGTGAAGAACTTCCTCCTAACATCCAGCCTAGACCTACCCCTGCACAACTTGAGACTGTGTCCCCTTGTTCTGTTGCTGGTTGCCTGGCAGAAGAGCCCAACCCCCACCTGGCTACAATGTCCCTTCAGGTAGCTGTAGACAGCAATGAGGTCTGCCCTGAGCCTTCTCTTCTCCAGCCTGCACACCCCCAGCTCCCTCAGCCTCTCCTCACAGGGTTTGTGTTCCAGGCCCCTCACCAGCTTTGTCGCCCATCTCTAGACACCTTCCAGCACCTCAACATCTCTCTTGAAGTGAGGAGCTGTCAAGGTCCGGAGGAGCAGAGATGAACAGTATCTCTGTCCAGCGGAGCTAGACCAGTTCTTATGGATTCCGTGTTGTGAAATTAAGGTGCAAACGAGACCAGATATCACCATGAAACTGTTTATTAAAGGATAAGGTTGGGCAAAACGGAGGGAGAGAGGGGAGAAGGGGGAGAGAGAAAGATCGAACAGAGGGAGAGAGGGGAGAAGGGGGAGAGAGAAAGATAAAGAGATCGATGGAGAAGAAAAGAAGGAGCAGGGAAGGGGAAAAGGCTGTGAGCATATTACCCTCAGTCGCAGATGAAGGAGTGAGAGAGAAACGGGTGCGTGGCCCAGGGATGATCTGCGGAGTTTGTCAGAGGTTCTTCAGGCGGTGTGCAGTTCTGGTGGTCGGGTGGTCTGCCCTCAGTGGTCCGGTGGAGATGTCGCTGGTGGTCCGATGGAGGTGCCACTCTTGGTCCGGTGGGAATGGTGGTCCGCTGGGAATGCCACTGGTGGGGATACCACCCTTGGTCTGGTGGGGATGCCACACTTTGGCAGGCCTTTCTCCTGCCTTTTTATACAGTTTTCTGCTCAGTGTCCAGCTGCAGCCCCCCCAGGGCATCTTCCTGTGCATTCTCACACATTCGCAGGGGTCCGGCGTCGCCGGGGGGAGGGCCTCCGCCCTCTCTCAGCTACACCTGTCCACACCCTGCATACACAGCCCTTGGGGGCAGCTGAGATAAGGTGGAGGCTTCCTGGGCAGTCCAGCCAGGGTGAGGTCTAGGAGTTTCAAAGGTATTGTCTGTTGATTTGCATCTCTGAGCTTTTGGGCCAAGCACCGAGTCTGAGTCCCAGAAGTAACAAGATTAAGGAGGGACGATGCAATCTTTATCTTTGTTGATTAACAAGAGAGAGGATCAGACTCTCACAGGAGCCCAGAACTGGACACAGCACTCAAGCTGGGGTCTGACCAGTGCTGAGTCCAGGGGCAGAATAACCTCTCTTGTCCTGCTGGCCACACTGCTCCTGATGCAGGCCAGGATGCCATTGGCTCTCTTGGCCACCTGAGCACACTGCTGGTCATCTTCAGTTACTCTCTATCAGTACCCTCAGGTCCCTTTCCTCTTGGCTGCTCTCCAGCCACTCTGTCCCCAGCCTGTAGTGCTGCTTGGGGTTGTTTTGGCCAAAGTGCAGAACCCTGCACTTAGCCTTGTTAAATGTCATCCCACTGACCTCTGCCCACCCATCCAGCCTGGCCAGGTCCCTCTGCAGGGCTCTCCTACCCTCCAACAGCTCCACAGCTGCTCCTAGCTTGATGTCATCTGCAAACTTACTGATGCTGGACTCAATCCCCTCATCCAGATCATCAATAAAGATATTGAACAGGACTGGAATTTATTAAAGGACCTGGCCAATTCCTGGAGGATGAGAAGCCCCAGTGTTTTGCAGCTGAAATGAGAATGTTTCCCTGTTGAAAATTGCTTGTTGTTTTCATCATTGTTCAGAACTGGTCAGCTGAGCTCAGCCCAGCCTCTGAGGTCTGGGTGAGAATCCCATGATTAATGAGGTAGCCATTAATGTCAGTAGATTGAACAACTGAAATCTGATTATATTAAAGTGCTTCCCAAACATTAGGGTCACATTAACAGTTTATTGAAACAAGCTGATAAAATTTAAAATGGTCATCTAATTCCCTAGGGATCCTAATTGGTGCATGATAAATCACTCTGCAGAGAAATCTATTACAGTGTTCCAAATGAGGAAATGTAATTTACTGTACCATTAGTGGGGTGTTTGGAGCACATCAGCTCTTTCGTGGGGGAGTTGTGCTGAAATAACAGGCAGCCAGCAACAGAACAAGGGGACACAGTCTCAAGTTGTGCCAGGGCAGGTCTAGGCTAGATGTTAGGAGGAAGTTGTTGGCAGAGAGAGTGATTGGCATTGGAATGGGCTGACAAGGAAGATGGTGGAGTCACCATCCCTGGAGGTGTTGAAGCAAAGCCTGGCTGAGGCACTTAGTGCCATGGTCTAGTTGATTGGCTAGGGCTGGGTGCTAGGTTGGACTGGGTGATCTTAGAGGTCTCTTCCAATCTGGTTGATTCTATGATTCTATGAATAAGACAGAACTCTGTATATGGGGACTTCTTCTTGTCCCCTTTCTTTTAGGTCAGGATTATGCTCATGCCTTGAACTGCCTAAATTATGTAAGAAAAATGAGGCATCCTCTGCAAACAAATCATCTGACAGTGACATGCAAGTCAGGAGAAGTGTGGCCAGCAGGTCAAGGGAGGTGATTCTCCCTCTCTCTTCTGCTCTGCTGAGACCCCACCTGGAGTACTGCATCCAGTTCTGGAGCCCCCGTTACAAGAAGGATGTGGAGATGCTGGAGTATGTCCAGAAAAGGGCCACGAGGATGCTCAGAGGGCTGCAGCAGCTCTCCTATGAGGATGGAGTGAAAAAGTTATGGCTGTGCAGGATGGAGAAGAGGAGGCTCCAAGGTGACCTTCTTGTGGCCTTCCAGTATCTGAAGGGGGCCTACAAAAAAGCTGGGGAGGGACTTTTCAGTATATCAGGGAGTGACAGGACTGGGGGGAATGGGGTGAAGCTGAAGATTAGTAGGTTCAGAGTGGACATTAGGAGGAAGTTGTTGAGCATGAGAGTGGTGAGAGGCTGGACTGGGTTGCCCAGGGAGGTGGTTGAGGCCCCATCCCTGGAGGTATTTAAGGGCAGGCTGGATGGATCTCTGACCAGGCTGATCTAGTGTAGGATGTCCCTGCCTATGCAGGGGGTCTGGAATTAGATGATCCTTGTAGTCCCTACCACCCCTGACTGATTCTATGATTCTAAGTCTATTACTAAAGGTTCAGCATGAATGAGCATTCAGCTATGTTTGTGGTGTTGTTCCACTTACAAGCACATTTTTTTTTGCAGAGATTAAAAAGTTTTCATGACTCACTTTTGGTGGCTTCTTAATGGGAAAGAATTAACGGGAAAATCACACGTTTCTGGTTTCAGATGCTGAAACAAATCACTGCACAGAGAGTCCAAGTTGTTCACAGCAGTGCCTGCAGGATCAGGGGCAGACTGCATTCTTTCCTCATTTTGATGTCAAAAATTCTCAGTTTACATTTATTTTCCCCCCTGATTTATTCATTATAGAATCATAGAATTAACCAGGTTGGAAGGGACCTCCAAGATCATCCAGTCCAACCTAGCACCCAGCCCTAGACAATTAACCAGACCATGGCACTGAGTGCCTCATCCAGGCTTTTCTTGAACACCTCCAGGGATGGTGCTTCCACCACCTCCCTGGGCAGCCCATTCCAATGCCAATCACTTTCTCTGCCAACAACTTCCTCCTAACATCCAGCCTAGACCTCCCTGGCACAACTTGAGACTGTGTCCCCTTGTTCTACTGCTGGTTGCCTGGGAGAGAGGGGATTATGCTAGCCTGGCTGTGCAGGGGGCAAAAAAAAAAGGTACAGCTTTGTGAACATTTGCTGTTCCCAGAGAAAACACATCTGGAAGTGGAATTATTGCCACTGCTTCTGCTTTATACAGTGCCTCTGTGGTCAGAATAGCCTTGTGGGAGACTCAAGTGAAATTTTCCAGCCTTAGTGGTGTGGAATTCAGGTTGAAGAATAATTTTTTAAGGGGAAAAAAAAAAAGAAGTAAAGGAAAAAAAAAACAGACCTCTAGATTAATGAAATTGAAAAGACAAAGAAGAAGCAGGGTGGCAGTGGAAGAGCAATCTTTTTTTTTTTTTAAGATGGGGGAAATATTTGGTGTTATAGTGAAAGGAAGCAGCTAGATGAAATTAAACAAAGGCAGAGAGCAAGAGTGACTCTCAAGTCACTATTGAGGGCACTCAGGGGAGATCAAGTAGCAGACTTAAAACAAAATGCATACTCAGACTGTGGAATTCATTACTACAAGGCCATGGAGATAAAATGTGTCACTTCAAATTTTCCCTGCTTTAAAAGGAAAGGAAATTAGACTTTTAGGTAAGTTATGTTCAGTAGTACCTATTAAACGTGGCTGACCCAAAGGAACCTTCAGCTTAAGAAGGCACTAAACAATGGTGGGTTTTTAGTTTCTTTTCTTCACCACTTGCTTATTGCTTTGCTTGCAGATGAAAACTAAGTCCTGTGCAAAATGTCACTAGGAATAATGAACATAGCAGGCATTATTTGATGCTGCTTAAAACACCAGACCTTCACAGCATGGATCTGTCTAGTCTTTCTGAGGGACTGAAGCCAACACAGGGTTGCTCTTGTTGCCAAGAAGGGCAATGCCATTCTGGAGTGTTATTAGAAAGGCTGTGTTTGGTAGACCAAGAATGGTTCTCCTGCCCCTCTAGCCTGGTAAGGCCACATCTGGAGTACTGTGTTCAGTTCTGGGCCTCCCAGTTCAAGAGGGACATAGAACTGCTTGAGAGAGTCCAGCACAGAGCCACAAAGATGATGAAGGGAATGGAACATCTCTCTTACAAGGAGAGTCTGAGGGAGCTGGGACAGTGCTGCTTGGAGAAGAGACTGAGATGTGACCTCAGCAATGGTTATAAAGACATAAAGTGTGAGTGGCAGGAGGCTGGAGCCAGGCTCTGCTTTGTGATGCCTGAGGACATGACAAGTGGCAGTGGTGGAAGCTGAAGCATAGGAAGTTTCATGTAAACCTGAAGAGGAATTGTTTTCAGTGTGAGGGTGCCAGAACACTGGAACAGGCTGCCCAGGGGGGTTATGGAGTCTCCCTCTCTGGAGATATTCAAGACCAGCCTGCTGGATGTGTTCCTGTGTGATCTGGTCTAGGTGATCCTGCTCTGGCAGGGGGGTTGGACTGGATGAGCTTTGGAGGTCCCTTCCACCCCTTGACATTCTCTGATTCTATGGTTTAAGTGGGGTCTGACAGTACTAAGCACAGTTCCTGTTCAAGTTCTCGTGTCTTCCCATGGCCTGAAGGAGCTCAGCTGCCTTTCTGCAGTCCTGGCTGAAACTGTGTGAGATCCAGACCACTACATTAGATCTGCTTTCCCTTCTCTCTGCGGCTCTTCGTTAGCTCCATTCATTTTTGGCCCTCCTGTTAACTTTGTTATTTTCAGTTGATAAGTCATCTGACCACACTGCAAAATGAGGAAGAGCAAGAAAGAAGTCTCAGACAAATGGAAAACAGAAAGGCAATGTGTAGATGAACACCTGCAACTAGATCAGGCTGCCCAGGGCCACATCCAGTCTTGATGTTGAATGTCTTCAGGAAGAGGGCTTCAACCACATCCCTGGGCAGCCTGTTCCAGGATTTCACCACTCTAACTGTGCAGCTCTTCTTCCTGATGTCCAACCTTAATCTACCCTGCTCCAGTTTCAAACCATTGGTCAGAACCCAGCACAGAGGGGCAGAAGACATGCAGCAATGAAATACACTGGTAGAAATGCTAAGCCTAAGCAGTCCCCATCTGAAGTAGCAGCACACAGCTCTCTGCCTGTGGGATAGCTTTGAAGATCCAGCTCTGGCCCCATCAGCTCTGCCTAGGAGTGAAAAATTGGTCAGAGTGAATGAGAAATAGGAAGAGGGAGCAGAAGGGCTGAGGAGCCTCCCTAATTAGCACAGCAATAGGGTTTCATTACCCTAGGTTGCCTAAAGAGGCCTGCCTATCAACCCAAGAGGCCACTGCTGGGATCTGCAGGATGCTCAGTGCACTATTGGGAGTCCTGAAGACTTGGGAAGGAAGGAAGGAAGGAAGGAAGGAAGGAAGGAAGGAAGGAAGGAAGGAAGGAAGGAAGGAAGGAAGGAAGGAAGGAAGGAAGGAAGGAAGGAAGGAAGGAAGGAAGGAAGAAAGAAAAAGAAAAAGAAAAGAGAAAAGGAAAGAAAGAAAGAAAGGGAGAAAGAAAGAGAGAGAAAGAGAGAAAGAGAAAAAGAAAGAGAAAAAGAAAGAAAGAAAGAAAGAAAGAAAGAAAGAAAGAAAGAAAGAAAGAAAGAAAGAAAGAAAGAAAGAAAGAAAGAAAGAAAGAAAGAAAGAAAGAAAGAAAGAAAGAAAGAAAGAAAGAAAGAAAGAAAGAAAGAAAGAAAGAAAGAAAGAAAGAAAGAAGGAAAAGAAAGGAAATAAATAGTGGAATAAGAAACTAATAAATTAGCAGAGTGTTTCCCTGACAGTGACTGATTTCCTGGGCTATGGACTGTTAATCCACTGCACAGCACAAACCTGCACCTCACTAACATGCATTTTCTCCTCCCTTTTTGTTTTGTTCTTTAGGAGTTGGCTGACTTTGAATCAAAGACTGCAGAGTGGTTATAGATGTTCCCCCCACAGAGGGGTTTTTCCATACACTATTTCAGTGGGGAAAGGTTCTTCAGATGTAAGTTGCCTGTCAGTTTTCCCTCTAATTATTATCATTACTGCAATCCAGGAATGCTATCTATGAATTTCTGTGGCTCTATGATAGCTGTGGATTTCTGGGCTTTGGCACTAGAAACAGGAACGTTGCCTAATGTGCAATTCAGCTCCTCTGAAGCTGCTGAAGGCTTCCATGCTGCTTTACAGGGACTGCTTGCACACAACGTGTTGCAAATTGGCCCTTTCAGTGGCTGGCAGTAGAAGTGGTTGTTTGGTTTTTTTTGTGTTACCCTTTGTGTGAAATTGGTTTTGGTAAAACCTATTGGAGCTACAGAGGTGAATTTGGACCTGGGTATTCTGTTTAGTCTGAAAAAAAAAGAGGCTAAATTACCTTTATGGAATAAGAAAACACTCATAGTATTTACCTGGAAGCTCTCAAAAAGCATTTTTTCCCCCTCCTTTTCATAAATACATGTATTTCTCTTCATGTAAATGTCTATTTGTATTTTTACAAGAAACCTACTTATTAGCAGCACAGTTAAATGAGTGTTTTGGTTGTGTAGTAGGAGTTCCTTAGCTCAAGCATGATTTCCCTTATCGCCTAGAATGACTACCAGGATAAATGCATATTTGGCTAGCAACTAAAAATGTCTATTATTAATATATTTCCTCTCCTTGTAATAGTTTACATTTCTATAGGTCTTTTCATCCCAAATACCAGAAGGTATTATAGGTGTGAATAATCCCATTGAAGGGGTGTGAATAGTCCATTGAAACCAATGGGACTGTTCACACAAGCAAGACTGTTCACATGAATTAGACCTATAGAGCCTGGCCCTGTGTTTTGTTTTCCCCCTCCACAAAAATTGACACTTGCCATACAGGTTAGTTTTAAATAGATTAATTGGAGAGGAGATGAAATAGTAAATGTTGCTCCTTTTGATGTAAGTCAGAAATTTACATTTATGAATTAGGGGAGGAGAGCAAATAATTTAATCTCTCTCTCTTATATGAGTATGAGTAGAGGGACTTGGGGGTGCTGGTGGATGAGAAGCTCAACATGAGCCAGCAGTGTGCACTTGCAGCCTGGAGGGACAACCAGATCCTGGGCTGCATCAGGAGAAGTGTGGCCAGCAGGGTGAGGGAGGTGATTCTCCCCCTCTGCTCTGCTCTGCTGAGACCCCACCTGGAGTACTGCAACCAGTTCTGGAGCCCCCATTACAAGAGGGATGTGGAGATGCTGGAGCATGTCCAGAGCAGGGCCGTGAGGATGCTCAGAAGGCTGCAGCAGCTCTGCTGTGAGGACAGATTGAAAGAGTTGGGGCTGTTCAGTCTGCAGAAAAGGAGGCTCCAAGGTGACCTTCTTGTGGCCTTCTAAGATCTGAGGAGGCCTACAAGAAAGCTGGGGAGGGACTTTTTAGGCTCTCAGGGAGTGACAGGACATGGAGAATGGAGCAAAGCTGGGGATGGGTAGATTCAGGCTGGATGTGAGGAGGAAGTTGTTCATCATGAGAGTGGTGAGAGGCTGGAATGGGTTGCCCAGGGAGGTGGTTGAGGCCCCATGGCTGGAGGTGTTTGAGGCCAGGCTGGATGAGGCTGTGTGCAGCCTGATCTAGGGTAGGGTGTCCCTGGGCATGGCAGGGGGTTTGGAAGTGGCTGCTCCTTGTGGTGCCTCCCAACCCTGACTGATTCTGTGATTCTGTCTCTTGTTTATGGTCCATCTCACATTTCTTCTTACAAATAAACTCTAGAATATTTTACCTAAGGAAGCAAGTGTTAATTGTGTGAAGAATCTTACTTGATTCAGCAGGATTATTC
Source organism: Pogoniulus pusillus (assembly GCF_015220805.1). Taxonomy (NCBI): domain Eukaryota; kingdom Metazoa; phylum Chordata; class Aves; order Piciformes; family Lybiidae; genus Pogoniulus; species Pogoniulus pusillus. The sequence goes on from NC_087277.1 coordinate 27,450,898, forward strand.
ACACCACTTTTACTTCCAGCATCAAGATTAAGGGCTGACAAACCAATGGCTAATGTAATTGGTTGCTTTTTGGTTTATATTAAATAAACATTTCCCACTGAAAGAGCCACTTGAGGAATCAGATGTGGGTGGCAAACACCTTTCAGTGCTACTTTTCCTTTCTGTGTTAGAGATGTTCAGGAGGCAAACTTCAGGATATGTTATTTTTAACTTCACTAACTGTAGCTTAAGGGTAAAATTCCATGACAGAATAACTTAATTTGGCATTTCTCCTGGTGAAAGGATCCTTACTCTGTTCTGCCTCATAACTTCTTGGGTGGCAAAGCCTTTTCAACCCCCCCTGGCCAATGTCCACCCAAGAAGTGATGGAGCCATACCTCAATCATGTCTACTGATCTAGTTGAAAGCTGACCAACTATTTTTTGGCCAGTTTAGCTTTAACCCCTACCCTTTTAGCTGTGCCAGGGGAGATTTAGGCTGGAGGTGAGGAGAAAGTTCTTCCCTGAGAGAGTCATTGGACACTGGAATGGGCTGCCCCGGGAGGTGGTGGAGTTGCCGTCCCTGGAGCTGTTCAAGGCAGGACTGGACGTGGCACTTGGTGCCATGGTCTGGCCTTGAGCTCTGTGGTAAAGGGTTGGACTTGATGATCTGTGAGGTCTCTTCCAACCTTGGTGATACTGTGATACTGTGAATGCTTCCCATGCCCTGCCCTAGAGTTTGCACCACCCCACCTCGAGGGTAGGTCACAACCAGAGGAGGAAAATGAAGACAAAAAGCCACTTTTCATTTTTTTAACTCATTCTATGGGGACTGTTTATTAGTTATGACCATCACATGGCCAAAAGTGGCCCTATTCTCTCTCAGAAAACAAAGATGTCTTCAAGGGCATTTAAGAATTTCTGTTTGAAGGTCTCTCATGGAAACGTGGGAAGGGATTTTGCAGCAAGGTTTTTAGGGAGGCAGATTTAATACTTTGTTTTCTTAAGTATTCATTTCAAAGGCTGCAGCTTCGCTCTGCTTTTTAATACTAATGTCACACTTAAAATAAATCACAACGTGTACTTCCAGTGATCTTTTCAGAAGGCAATAAACCAGATTGTTTTTAATGGCTGCTCCAGCAAATGAAAAATATCTGTGTTAGGTGGAAACAACAAATTGATGCTTTTTCAATTCCTTTTAATGGCGTGAGGATCTTTGCAACACGCTGTGAAAAATATTCTCTTAATGATAGGCCTGTGGCACAACTTAAGGAGTCATCAAGAAATAAATGCTCTGCTGTCTGGCTGGCAGCTTGGTGTCCCTTAATTGAAGTATTATAAGATTCTGTGCAGAGCAAAGCCTCCAGGGTTTTGTAGCTAAATGGCACGGACACCTCTGATGAGACATGCAGATGAAGATGTGTCAATACAATCTTCACCAATTTGCTGTAATAGCAGAGACTGATTAATTTTATAACCACGGGTGCTTCTATTAGCTAACCTAAGGAATGATTTAGACTTTATTAAGAGACTTATTTCTCTCTTTATTTTTTTCTTTTTGACAGACAGACTTCTGCAACATCCTTTAGCTCCAAGTCCTAGAGAGCAACACTTGATTTTTTTTTTTTTGCTAATCAGGATGCAAAATGTATTCTTTAAGGAGGGTTCACGAACGTGACTCAGTTAATGTGTGGCTTGGTGGGGGAAGGGGAGTCTTTGTGACTTGGCAAATCAGCTGTACATAGGGTGGTGTTCCTCGAGGAGTAAAGAGGCTTGGTCGCCTGTGCAGCTGAGATGGCAGCTCCTCTGCACGTTTTTCATGTACCAAAAGATAGATTGAAGCAACCCAATCTAAAGTCTGTGCCTCTATATATATTTTTAACTAGATTATCAGTTAATGTGTGGCTTGGTGGGGGAAGGGGAGTCTTTGTGACTTGGCACATCAGCTGTACATAGGATGGTGTTCTTCGAGGAGTAAAGGGGCTTGGTCACCTGTGCAGCTGAGATGGCAGCTCCTCTGTACATTTTTCATGTACCAAAAGATAGATTGAAGCAACCCAATCTAAAGTCTGTGCCTCTATGTATTTTTTTTACTAGATTATCAGTTAATGTGCAGCTTGGTGGGGGAAGGGCAAATCAGCTGTACGTAGGGTGGTGTTCCTCGAGGAGTAAAGGGGCTTGGTCGCCTGTGCAGCTGAGGTGGCAGCTCCTCTGCACGTTTTTCATGTACCAAAAGACAGATTGAAGCAACCCAATCTAAAGTCTGTGCCTCTATGTATTTTTTTACTAGATTATCAGTTCATGTGTGGCTTGGTGGGGGAAATAGAGTCTTTGTGACTTGGCTGTACGTAGGGTGGTGTTCCTGCAGAAGTAAAGAGGCTTGGTTGCCTGTGCAGCTGAGATGGCAGCTCCTCTGCACATTTTTCATGTACCAAAAGACAGATTCAAGCAACCCAATCTAAAGTCTGTGCCTCTATGTATTATTTTTTTTTACTAGATTATAAAACTTTTTTAATCATGCTGCAGCCAGTTCTGGAGCCCCCATTACAAGAAGGATGTGGAGATGGTGGAGTGTGTCCAGAGAAGGGCTACCTGGGATGCTCAGAGGGCTGCAGCAGCTCTGCTGTGAGCACAGACTGAAAGAGTTGGGGCTGTGCAGGCTGCAGAACAAGAGGCTCCAAGGTGACTTTCTTGTGGCCTTCCAGTGTCTGAAAAGGGCCTACAAAAAAGCTGGGGAGGGACTTTTTAAGCTATGAGCAAGTGACAGGACTGGGAGGAATGGAGCAAAGCTGAAGATGGGTAGATTCAGACTGGATGTGAGGAAAAAGTTGTTGAGCATGAGAGTGGTGTGAGCCTGGAATGGGTATCACAGGGAGGTGGCTGAGGCCCCATCCCTGGAGATATTTAAGGCCAGGATGGATGAAGCTGTGGCCAGCCTGACCTAGGGTAGGGTGTCCCTGGACATGGCAGGGAGATTGGAACTGCCTGCTCCTTGTGGTGCCTTCCAACCCTGACATATTCTATGATTCTGTAGAATGGTTTAGGATGGAAGTGACCTCAAAGCTCATCCAGTTCCAACCCTCTGCCATAGGCAGGGACACCTCCCACTAGAACAGGTCACTCATCCAGGCTTTGCTTCAACACCTCCGGGGACAGTGACACCATCACCTCCCTGGGCAGCCCATTCCAATGCCAATCACTCTCTCTGCCAACAACTTCCTCCTAACATCCAGCCTAGACCTGCCCTGGCACAACTTGAGACTCTGTCCCCTTGTTCTATTGCTGGTTGCCTGGCAGAAGAGACCAACCCCACCTGGCTGCAGCCTCCCTTCGAAGTTGTGCTCATACACCAGTGGCAGAGAAAGCAGGCAGTCTTTACTCACTGTAATCAAGTGATGTGGACACCAAATGATTCAGCCTTGCGCTTGTTTATTTGCAGTCTGGTTCTGGAATGGGCACTCGCTGCATGAACTCGTTTGTTACAAGGTAGGGAGCTGCACACAGTCTGAATTTCCTATGTTTCCCCCTTCAGCAGCAATAGGAATGTGTGAGGCTGTTTCTTTAGATAAGGGTTTCCTTTTTTTTCCTCTTCTCTGCTGCCCTGCTTGCTTTGTGGTTTTATTTGTGTGTGCCTGATTCGTGGGTTTTTAATATAATCACTTCTCAGTTGTAGCTGAATTCATAAACATATTTCAACATTATCTGTCTGCAAGCTCTTCTTTTTCCTTGATTCTCACAGTTTCTTCCCTTGGACTGCTGAAATGATGGGAGAGTAATAACAAATTCTTCGGTGCTGAACAACAAATTGTACTTGTTCCTATGCCTACCTGCAGCTCCCTTTCGTAGCAAGATTCTCCAGAGTCCCACTTGCAGGCATCTGAAAGTTCAGCCTACAAAATAATGGCAATCTGTACATTTCACCTGTCTGAGAACTTCTGAAAGTCAAATTACTTCTAACTGTGCCTCCTGTGGGCTCCATACCCATTTTTCTCATGTACCTGGTGCAAGCTATATGCTAGCAGTTGTCTGATCTGGCATGGCAGAACCAAATGCTTGTCACTGCACACAGGTGCAAAGAAATCATAGAATCAGTCAGGGTTGGAAGGGTTCACAAGGATCAGCCAGTTCCAACCCCCCTGCCATGTCCAGGGACACCCTATCGTAGATCAGGCTGGCCACAGCCTCATCCATCCTGGCCTTAAACACCTCCAGTGATGGGGCTTCAACCACCTCCCTGTGCAACCCATTCCAGCCTCTCACCACTCTCATGCTCAACAACTTGCTCCTCATGTCCAGTCTGAACCTACCCATCTCCAGCTTTACTCCATTCCCCCCAGTCCTGTCACTCCCTGAGAGCCTAAAAAGTCCCTCCCCAGCTTTTTTGTAGGCTCCTTTCAGACACTGGAACGCCACAAGAAGGTCACCTGGGAGCCTCCTCTTCTGCAGACTGAACAGCCCCAACTCTTTCAGTTTGTGCTCACAGCAGAGCTGCTGCAGCCTCTGAGCAACCCAGTGGCCCTTCTCTGGACACGCTCCAGCATCTCCACATCCTTCTTGTAATGGGGGCTCCAGAACTGGATGCAGTACTCCAGGTAGGGTCTCAACAGAGCGGAAAAAATCATTCTCAAAAGGTTTGTGGGAGCCAAATTCAAACTGCTTGTGAGGAACACAAGCAGCATCCCTTTGAAATTCAAGCAAACGTTGGTGATCAGTTTTTATCACACTTGTTTCACTTTTCTTTCCTACATCTGTAGGCTTCATTTTTCCCTCCCCTCTCCTAACTAGGCTCCCTATCATCCCCACTGCAGTGGGGATGAAGCTACAGTTCAGAACTGGAGCAGCAAGTGAATTCTGGCTGCCTGGACAGATGGGCAGAGTCCAATGGGATGGGGTTCAATAGCTCCAAGTGCAGGGTGCTGCACTTTGGCTACAACAACCCCATGCAGAGATACAGGCTGGGGTCGGAGTGGCTGGAGAGCAGCCAGACAGAGAGGGATCTGGGGGTGCTGATTGATACCCACCTGAACATGAGCCAGCAGTGTGCCCAGGTGGCCAAGAGAGCCAGTGGCATCCTGGCCTGCATCAGGAATGGTGTGGCCAGCAGGAGCAGGGAGGTCATTCTGCCCCTGGACTCTGCACTGGTTAGACCACACCTTGAGTCCTGTGTTCAGTTCTGGGCCCCCCAGTTTAGGAGGGACATTGAGATGCTTGAGCATGTCCAGAGAAGGGCAACGAGGCTGGGAAGAGGCCTTGAGCACAGCCCTACGAGGAGAGGCTGAGGGAGCTGGGATTGGTTAGCCTGGAGAAGAGGAGGCTCAGGGGAGACCTTATTGCTGTCTACAACTACCTGAGGGGTGGTTGTGGCCAGAAGGAGGTTGCTCTCTTCTCTCAGGTGGCCAGCACCAGAAGGAGAGGACACAGCCTCAGGCTGTGCCAGGGGAGATTTAGGCTGGAGGTGAGGAGAAAGTTCTTCCCTGAGAGAGTCATTGGACACTGGAATGGGCTGCCCGGGGAGGTGGTGGAGTCGCCGTCCCTGGAGCTGTTCAAGGCAGGACTGGACGTGGCACTTGGTGCCATGGTCTGGCCTTGAGCTCTGTGGTAAAGGGTTGGACTTGATGATCTGTGAGGTCTGTTCCAACCCTGATGATACTGTGATACTGTGAAGCAGGTACATGCCAGCTACTTCTGGACTGCTTCTCTTAGTATTTCAGTCTTGCTCCTCCTGCAGAGGTGAATAACAGTGCTGCTGATTCAGGTTACATTTGTGTTGAAGGAAGAACCTACTCTGACGCTTACATTTCCCATTGAATGCTACTGTGGCAGCTCCATATCTTCCCCACTAATCAGTTTTGCCTTCAAGATCTTCACAGGGAATTGAGATGAAGGCTGCTAAAAGGAGGCAGTGTTGCACTTACCCAAGGTCCATTCCCACTCTCACATGTTCTGAAGGTTCATTCCCTTGTGCTTGAGTTGGGATCACAGAGATGCTGACCAGGGGAAATGTGGCTGAATGTTGTCTTTTAAAACTGTGTTTATGTTCATGTGTCTGTGCACTTGCACTCACACATTAAACACCAGAAATGTGCCTTAAAAAAGATGTATGGCAGAGAGGTTGTGAAGTCTCCTCAGAGGATATTCAAAACCCACCTGGATGCATTCCTGTGTGACCTGCCTTAGATGATCCTGCTTTGGCGAGGGGGTTGGACTGGATGATCTCTGGAAGTCCCTTCCAACCCCTAACATCCTGTGATTCTGTGTGATATCACTGTCAAAATTAAAACCTACAATTCAAGCAGTGTCCTTAGCACCCTGCCCTCTGCATTCCCATAGAGAAACAGGGAGAAGAGCTAAGCTCAGACAGCCTTCCTGCACCATATTACCCCACCTGAGGAGGCTCCCTACCCCTTGGAATGGCACTGCACCTAACACCAATTGAATCACTAAGCAGCATTGATTGCAGCTCTCTAGACAAGCTATTCATACAGCCTACAGTGTATAAAAGAGCTTCTATTCTCCTTGAAAATGATTTAATATAAATAACTAAAATAAATGCCAGTGGGAGATCTGTGAACTTATTAAGGAGAGGTAGACCTCTTGATGTGTCATGCATAGACTGAATGTGTCTGTGTACAGATTGAAGTAATGCCACATGTATTTTTGGTGCAGGTCTGGCACAAGAGCATAATGGACCTAAGAGTGAGTGCAAACTACACCAGATTATTAGCCTCACGTGAATCTGCATCCATGGCATTCCATGCCAACTAATCCTACCCCAGAGGCTCCTAAAGCTTGGAGAGTGCATACTCAGAAACGTGGTTCTGTGTCCCCTGGTCACTGAGGTGGTCCCTGGAGACCTGTTTGCACACACCTTGGCAAAATGGGTTTGCATCTCTGAGGGTGGCAAGAGCAGGGGAAGAAATTCTGCCAGAAAGCACCAACTTTCTGGCTGAAGAAAGTCGTCCAGAAAGCACCGACTTGGCTGCATGGATGCACTTTGCTTTGGCCATCTCATTTGATTACAGGTTTCTTAACAATCCAAGCAGCTTTCCAGTCCACCCAGAAGATTCCCTGTCCCTCTGCTCCCCTCTCACTGAAGCATATATGTGATGCCAGGAAGGACAGACCCTGTGCCTTCCCCAGCTGCCATCTCTGCCCACCTTGGGAAAGAGTGGTCCTGTAGCACCTGCTTCATATCGACCTGGGCTTGGAGGAGACAAAGAGCTCCTACTTGTTATGGGTTTAAGTGGCACTACTTGGATTTTTCATGCTATCTCTTGCTCTTTAAATGGTCTTGTTTGGTTTTGTTTGCTGGATTACAAACGTGTATAATACAATTCACAGATTCACATATTGCATCAGATGGGAAGGGACTGTCAAAGGGCATCTTGTCCAACCCTCCTGCAGTCAGCAGGGACACCTCCAACTACAGCAGGCTGTACAGGGCCACATCCAATCTGATCCTAAATGTCTCCAGAGACAGGGCCTCAAACACATCCCTGGGCAACTTGTTCCAGGATTTCACTGTGCAGAGCTTCCTGCTGATGTCCAACCTAAATCTCCCCTGCTCCAGTTTCAAACCATTGCCTCTCATCCTATCACCACGAGCCCTTCTGAACAGTCCCTCTGCAGCCTCCCTGTAGGTTGCCTTCAGGTATTGAAACATAGCCCTAAGTCTCCCCAGAGCTTTCTCTTCTGCAGGCTGAGCAGCCCCAGTTCTTCCAGCCAGATCCAGGCTTTTCAAGTTAACTGTGATTCATAGTCTGCTGCAGGCAGTAAAAATCTCTGTCACCTCTGACAGACTCTGAATCAGGCATATAGAGAGGCATTAATTCAATCTAAAACTCTCAATCCATGTGCACACAAACACACACACACACACACACACACATGTAGTGTCCATAGAGTGCATGCAGCTATTTCCATTTGCATGCATCCAATACATCCACAATCCAATACATCCAGTGCATAGATCCAATACATCCATGCATAGATCCAATGCATCCAGTGCATAGATCCAATACATCCATGCATAGATCCAATACATCCACAATCCAGTACATCCAATACATCCACAATCCAATACATCCAGTGCATAGATCCAATACATCCATGCATAGATCCAATACATCCAGTGCATAGATCAAATACATCCAGTGCATAGACCCAATACATCCAGTGCATAGATCCAATACATCCATGCATAGATCCAATACATCCACAATCCAATACATCCAGTGCATAGATCCAATACATCCAGTGCATAGATCCAATACATCCATGCATAGATCCAATACATCCACAATCCAGTACATCCAATACATCCACAATCCAATACATCCAGTGCATAGATCCAGTACATCCAGTGCGTAGATCCAATACATCCATGCATAGATCCAATACATCCACAATCCAGTGCATCCAGTGCATAGATCCAGTACATCCAGTGCATAGATCCAATACATCCATGCATAGATCCAATGCATCCACAATCCAATACATCTAGTGCATAGATCCAATATATCCACAATCCAATACATCCATGCATAGATCCAATACATCTACAGTCCAATACATCTAGTGCATAGATCCAATACACCCAGTGCATAGATCCAATACATCCATGCATAGATCCAATACATCCACAATCCAATACATCCAGTGCATAGATCCAATACATCCATGAATAGATCCAATACATCCACAATCCAATTAATCCAGTGCATAGATCCAATACATCCGGTGCATAGATCAAATACATCCATGCATAGATCCAATACATCCACAATCCAATACATCCATGCATAGATCCAATACATACACAATCCAATACATCCAGTGCATAGATCCAATACATCTAGTGCATAGATCCAATGCATCCAGTGCATAGATCCAATGCATCCATGCATAGATCCAGTACATCCACAATCCAATACATCCAATACATCCACAATCCAATACATCCAGTGCATAGATCCAATACATCCAGTGCATAGACCCAACACATACCTAACTGGATGCATGCATCCAGTACAGCACAAAGCTAATTTATTAAGCAGGCTCTGCTGGCTGGTGAAAAACCCCAAGTAAGAAATAAGTCCTGTAAAAAGGGACAAGATTTTTATGGCCCATGTTTTTCAGGCATGACAACCATCGAAAGAGCTATTTAGTGTGTTACATGGTTTAATAAAAATAACTTGTCTGGCAGTGTCTGAAAGCTTTTGCAGCTGCAGGGGTACTTCTTGGGGGGGAAAAAATGATGTTTACACAGGTGCAGCTATATTTAACCAAATTTTTATATGCAATGCAAACAGCTGCCTGTCTGTTTTCTTTGGCAGAGCTGGATCCAGCTGAAACAATTTGTATCAAACATATCTCTCTCTCTCTCTCTCTGATACCTATATAAACAATAGGCCAAATTCCTGTGAAAGGGAAAGGTTTTCCATAATGATGTCATTCAGATACAAACTGGAAAGCAGAAGCAACCTGATTAGCAAAGCCTGCCCCTTCATGGAGTATTTTCTATTTGAGAAGACTTCAAGAACCTACTAGGGAAATGTTAAGCACTCTGTAACTCAGAGAGTTTTATCATAGAATCAGCCAGGCTGGAAGAGACCTCCAAGATCATCCAGTCCAACCTAGCACCCAACTCAAGTGTGATAAGGGACACTGAATTAGGAGCAGGATTGTACCCAGTAGTGATTATGCAGGACAAAGCCACTTTTGTTTTATTTTGGGGGAATGGAAGGAGATACAAATTAAGTTTAGTGACACGGATAGGAGATCATATAATCAACCAGGTTGGAAGAGACCTCCAAGACCAGCCAGTCCAACCTAGCACCCAGCCCTAGCCAGTCAACGCATCCAGGCTTTTCTTGACCACCTCCAGGGACAGTGACTCCACCACCTCCCTGGGCAGCCCATTCCAATGCCAATCACTCTCTCTGTCAACAACTTCCTCCTAACATCCAGCCTAGACCTCCCCTGGCACAACTTGAGACTGTGTCCTCCTGTTCTGTTGCTGGTTGCCTGGCAGAAGAGCCCAACCCCACCTGGCTACAGCCTCCCTTCAGGTAGTTGCAGACAGCAATGAGCTCTGCCCTGAGCCTCCCCTTCTGCAGGCTGCACACCCCCAGCTCCCTCAGCCTCTCCTCATAGGGTTTGTGTTCCAGGCCCCTCACTAGCAGCTTTGTCGCCCTTCTCTGGAAGTTACAAGTTACAGTCAAGCTGGATGCTGTGATCAGTAGGGAAAAGAATAAAATCTGGTTATCTCCCTTAGGAATAACACTGTAGGCTCTGAGGTATGCTGCATTATTCCACTTGTGCCATATTTTTACATGGATCAGAATCTTTGCCAATATATTTGGGTGTAAAGTCTGTTGTAATTTTTTTTTTACTGTACTATAAATATTTTTGTTGCTTTCTTTTGTTTTGTTTTCTTTTTCTTTTTTATAGGATGAAATTCTGCTTTGTTCAGAAAACTTTCCATTTCCAGGAACCTTAAGAACCTTGCACATTCTCAAGTCTTTGCAAATACTCATGCTTTTTGAAAGGCTGCTCTATCACCACTAAAAAAATCAGTAGCTGAAAAGTCTGGAGATTTTAAATCACAGCCTTGAATCTGGGTTTCATAGGCAACTTCCTCAGCCTACCCTGTTCCCAAAATAGCAAGTGAGAAAATAGAAATTTCTGCACTTAATTCATCTTTATGTTCACAGTTCTTTACACTGTTTGCTCATGTGCAGAGGTCTTCTCTTTAATATGCAGCAAAAAAAAAAAGGTTCAGAGTTTGTATCAGCTGCCCCTGATTCAGGTTGGAAGGGACCCAAGGAGATCATCGAGTCCAACTCCCCTGCCAGAGCAGGACAATCCTATCTAACACAGGTCACACAGGAACACATCCAGACAGGCCTTGAATGCCTCCAGGGAAGAAGACTCCACAACCCCTCTGGGCAGCCTGTGCCAGTGCTCTGTGACCCTTACAGTAAAGAAGTTCCCCCTTGTGTTGAGCTTGAAGCTCTTCTGCTGCAACTTACACCCATTGCTCCTTGTCCTTGTCACACTTTTGGTGCCACGGTCCAAAAGTCAGATACCTTGCTTAGAAGAGCCTCCAGCAGCCCTAAGAACCACTGGCTGGTACTTAGTGAAATAAAAGAGTGCCTTTTTTCACACTTGTGGTTAACTGCCCCAGCCCCAGGTCTGTTTCTGTTGTAAGGTCTGGTGAGATCACCGCTCTCTGGCACAGGCTCCCAAGTTAACATAGAAATGCATTTTCTCCATCAAGGTGAAACTTTCTCCATCTCTTTGATTATTATTAATGTTTTTAATTTCACTTCAGTGCAATAGCCTCTTTTATCCAATTGTTCATTTATTAGGAAAAAAGAGTTCTCTATCACATACTTACACGCTGGGGTTTCTGACTCCTTGGTTGTCAGCAAGTGGTGCACCTAATTTAGCCTGGGGTCCAGTGCAGTTAAAAACACTGGAGTGAAATCTTTCAGGCTGAAAATTTAAGAGCTTAAGGGGTATGTGGAGTTCTTGTTCACTTAGTAAATCTATTCCTACCAAACATGTGCTGGAGTGTGTCCAGAGAAGGGCCACTGGGATGCTCAGAAGGCTGCAGCGGCTCTGCTACGAGGACTGAAAGAGTTGGGGCTGTTCAGTCTGAAGAAGAGGAGGCTCCCAGGTGACCTTCTTGTGGCCTTCCAGGATCTGAAGGGGGACTACAAAAAAGCTGGGGAAGGATTTTTCAGGATATCAGGGAGTGACAGGACTGGGGGAATGGAGCAGAGCTGGAGATTGGGAGGTTCAGGCTTGATGTGAGGAGGAAGTTGTTCATCATGAAAGTGGTGAGAGGCTGGACTGGGTTGCCCAGGGAGGTGGTTGAGGCCCCATGGCTGGAGGTGTTTAAGGCCAGGCTGGATGAGGCTTTGGGAACTAGCTGATTCTTGTGGTCCCTTCCAACCCTGACTGATTCTATGATTCTAAGCAGTTAATATTATTTGGGTAAGCAATCTCTTAATTTAATTTACTTTAAATACTTCATCTATAAACCACTCCATAAGACTTGTGGTCTTTGCTGTGTGAGTTGTTGTTTTAATATGCTGCCTTTATGTGATAGAGCCCAGGGACTGTGAAGGATTTAACTGAGATGCTATAGAACCTGAATCCTTAGTCGTGGGTCTGACTATGAGAAAGCCTGAGGAAGCTCAGAGAAGCTGCTGAGGTACTTCAAAGGAGCATCCAAGTTTTTCTTTAAGTCATACAAAGTCTCTGAGAGAAGCATGCCTTTACAATAGGTGTGTCTGATGAAGACTTACTACTGGGATCCTCCCTCTTGAAAAGAATTTTAGGGCAATGACCATGAAAATAAAGAGTCAAGCTTGCAAGTTGAGCAAGGCTGAGATAATATGCAGATAGATTAAATGAGACACTAACAGTGAGAAGATGATACTAAAAGCTATCTCAGACCCATCAGATAACTATGCCAAAGACAAATATGAACACAGCTATGAAGCTTAACTGCATTCTTTGGTATAAACTGTATCTTGAGTTATGTCTCCAGAACAAAGACCCATGCTGCACTATAGTCAGCAATGGATGAGTGACCCTTAATTAATCCCTGTATCATTAGCTTATAAATCAGCTTCCTTCCCTTTCATGCTTTCTTTACTTCCTCTCCTTGAAGGTCCAACATTAATTTAGCTTGTGCTGCTGTGTGCCAGCCCCGAGAAATCTCATCAGTGTCTCTATATATTTATCTGCCAGGGGAAGTTTAGGCTGGATGTTAGGGGGAAGTTCTTCACAGAGAGAGTGACTGGCATTGGAATGGGCTGCCCAGGGAGGTGGTGGAGTCACCGTCCCTGGGGGTGTTTGAGAGAAGACTGGATGAGGCACTTAGTGCCATGGTCTGGTTGACTGGCTAGGGCTGGGTGCTAGGTTGGACTGGATGAGCTTGGAGCTCTCTTCCAACCTGGTTGATTCTATGATTAGCACCTAGGCTGGACATTCCAGGTGGAGCAGCCTGGATGACACTCCTGGAACATGTAGACAGCTTCTGCTGTCTGACCCAGTCAAGAAGAGTGTCTTTCATTTTCCAGCACAAGCAAGCTTTGTTACCGCAGATGCATAAACGTGAAGTTAAGTCGCTGAGAATTAATCCTGTCACTGTAGCCTGGTGAAGCAGCATTGGGAATGTGTTGTTTCACCATTCAGGTTAATGACATGCACAGTAAAATTCTGCTGCTTGTGCTAATTCTAGATAAAGCAAATTGTCATACAGATGCTAGGGAGTAAAATGGTCCAAGGAAGCACTGTTTTATAGCTTTCAAAGCAAGTGGCACATCCAGGTGGCAGCTAGCACTAGTGGTGTCCCCCAGGGATCAGTGCTGGGCCTAATCCTGTTCAGTATCTTTACTGATGATCTGGACCAGGGGATTGAGTCCAGCATCAGTAAGTTTGCAGATGAGCAGGTGTGACAGGATCACAGGATATTAGGGGTTGGAAGGGACCCAAATTGATCACTAAGTCCAACCTTGCTGTCAGAGCAGGACCACATAATTAGAATCATAGAATCATAGAATCAACCAGGTTGGAAGAGACCTCCAAGATCATCCAGTCCAACCTAGCACCCAGCCCTAGCCAGATTAGCACAGATCACAGAGGAATTCATCCCATGTCAGTCTGATGGAGGATAGGAAAGCCCTGCAGAGGGACCTGGACAGGCTGGATGGGTGGCCAGAGGCCAGTGGGATGACCCTCTTTCATTCCTGGAGGTGTTCAAAGCTGTTCTCACAGAATTGATAGGGCTTTCTAATCAGCAGGCACTGTAGTAAAGGTAAATTACATTTCAATATCTGCAGGGGACCTACAGAACAGCTGAGGAGGGACTGTTCAGAAGGCTTGTAATCATAGAAACAGAGAATCAGCCAGGTTGGGAGAGACCTCCTGAGGGGCAATGGTTTGAAGCTGGAGCAGGGCAGATTTAGGTTGGACATCAGGAGGAAGCTCTGCACAGTGAGAGTGCTGAAATCCTGGAACAGGCTGCCCAGGGATGTGGTTGAGGCCCCTTCCCTGGAGACATTGAATACCAGACTGGATGTGGCCCTGGGCAGCCTGCTGTAGATGGGAGGTGTCCCTGCTGAGTGCAGGGGAAGTTGTACAAGACGACTTTTGAGTGTCTCTTCCAACCCAGTCTGTGAATCTGTAAACTTTTCAAGGCTTATTTTGCCTTATTTTGCCTTATTTTGTCCTTTTTTTCTGAATGGACTCACCTAGTTAGGTGGAATCACCTAGGGCTGTGTCTGCCCCTAGTTAGAGGGCAGACACAGCCCTTTCACCACGCCAGTCTGTCAGCTTCAGACCATGAGCTGGTGAGTGCAGATACAAACCTCTGCTGACATCGCTCATGATGTAACCCAAGCTGTAATAGAATCATAGAATGGTTTAGGTTGGAAGGGACCTCAAGGATCATCCAGCTGCAACGCCCTGCCATAGGCAGGGACACCTCCCACTAGAGCAGGTTGCTCAAGGCCTCATCCAACCTGGCCTTGAACACCTCCAGGGAGGGAGCAGTCACAACCTCCCTGGGCAACCTGTGCCAGTGTCTCACCACCCTCACTGCAAACAACTTCCTCCTAACAGCCAGTCTGAATCTCTCCTCTGCCAGTCTAAACCCATTACTCCTGGTCCTGACATTACAAGACCTTGTCAATAGTCCCTCCCCAGCCTTCCTGTAGGCCCCTTCAGATACTGGTAAGCCACTATAAGGTCTCCTCAAAGCCTTCTCTTCTCCAGGCTGCACAGCCCCAACTCTCTCAGCCTGTCCTCACAGCAGAGCTGCTGCAGCCCTCTGAGCATCTTGGTGGCCTCCTCTTCACTGGCTCCAACAGTTCCATGTCTCTCTTGTTTTGAGGGCTCCAGAACTGCACACAGGGCTGCAGGTGGGGTGAGAGGAGAGCAGAGCCAAGGGGCACAATCCCCTCCCTTGCCCTGTGCCCACACTGCTCTGGCTGCAGCCCAGCACAGGGTTGTGTCTGGGCTGCACTCACCCTGCAGCCTCCTGTGGAGCTTTGCATCAGCCCAGACCCCCAGGGGCTGTTCCTCAGGACTGCTCTCAGCCATTCCCCACCCAGCCTGGAGTTTTCTTGGGATTGCTCCAATCCAGGTGCAGGACCTTCCACTTGGCCTTGCTGAATGTCCTGAGGTTGGCCTGGGCCCAGCTCTGCAGCCTATCCAGGTCCCTCTGGATGGATCCCTGCCCTCTAGCAAGTTAACTGCACCACACAGCTTGGTGCCATCTGCAGACTTGCTGAGAGTGCACTGATTCCTCTGTCCATATCACTGAGAAAGATGTTAAGCAGCACTGGTGCCAGCACTGACCCCTGAGGGACACCACTTGGCACTGGTCTGCAGGCAGACATTGTGCCCTTGATCACCACTCTCTGCCTGCCACCATCCAACCTATTCCACCCCCACCCCGTCCGCCTGCCATCACTGTGCCACTTCATTCCTCTGCCCTTTTCTTCTCTTTGAAACAGCTGTTTAAAAAAACCATTTGACTAAGATATTTCACTTTGTAGGCTTCTTGTCATCATCCTGCAAATTTACCACGGTCAGCAGTGTAAACATCTCCTTGACAAACTCCAGCAGCTTGTAGGCTTCAGAGTTCATCCACTCCTTTCACTCAGGCAGATGTTTTATTTTCATACTCTTCATACTATAGATTAGGATTATAAGGGTTTGATTTCTCTCTCTCTCTCTCTCTCTCTCTCTCTTATTCTTTTTCTTTCTTTCTTTTCTTGAGAGGGGAATAAACCTGACATGCTACTAATGTCATTTCACACTGCAGGCCAGATGGTGAAAAATGCAAAGGCTGCAACTCTGTTTATGTAGGGGGCTGGGGGAGAAAGGAATTTTGTTCCTGAAAGACTTTCAGCTCCATCATTTGTTACTTTAAACTAAACACTAGATGATGAATAAAGTAGGACTATCTGAACTTCAAAAAGGTCCTTGAGATTAAGTGCTTAACAATGTAATGCATCTGGAGGAAGAGTATTCCATTATTCCTGCTTGCTGGGTGGGGAAGATGTTGGGAACGTTTTGACTGTAGCTAGAGGCTGCCTAAAGGAGAGCTGAGTGCTTCAAGACAACATTTGGCAGTCCCTTTGAAGTTTCTGGAGAGATAAATCATATTTCCATCACTTTTGAAGTTATTATTAGGGAATAATAGTTATTATTAGGGAAATAATAAGTTGTTATTAAGGAAAGAAGGTACTTGAGCAGATAGCATTAGATAGTCCTGCTCTGGCAGGGGAGTTGGACTTGAGGATCAACTTGGGTCCCTTCCAACCCCTAGTATCCTGTGATCCTGTGATTGGCAGGCTGTCTGTGCTGAAGTAGTTGGTTTTATCTGTCATTTCAAAGCAACAAATGCTTACCAAGACTCGGTCAAATGCATGCAAAGAAATTCAGCATTACTCCAGCTTACCTCACTTTAGGCTCTGAAACTTAGAAAGGGGAGTTATTTTCACTTGGCACAATCACAGATTGTGTGTGGTTGGGAGAGACCTTCAAGATCATCATCCAGGCCAGGGTCAACATTAAACCATGTCACTAAGCGCCGGCTCCACACAGCACCTCCAGGGACTACCCTGGTCCAGCACTACCCTGGTCAGACTATTCCAGTGTTTGAGAACCCTTTCAGTGAAGAAACATTTCCTAATATCCAGCCTGAACCTCCCCTGGTGCAGCTTGGAACCATTTCCTCTAGTCCTATCTCTTGCCAACAAGGAGCACAGGCTGCCCCTTCCTTGCTCCATCCTTCAGGGAGTTGTAGAGCACAATGAGATCTCCAGACTGAACACCCCCAACTCCCTCAGCCTCTTTTCATAGCCCAGGTGTTCCAGGCCCTTCTCCAGCCTCATTGCCCTTCTCTGGACATGCTCCAGCCCCTCAATGTCCTTCCTGTCCCTATAGTTGAACACAACACTGGAGGTGTGCTGAGTGCAGGGGGGTGATCCCTTCCCTGTTCCTTCTGGTCACAGTGGTTCTTATACAAGCCAGGATGCCTCTGGCTTTCTTGGCCACCTCAGCACACTGCTGACTCATGTTCAGTCTATCAACCAATACCCTCAGGTTCCTCTCCAAGTTGCAACTTTCCAACCGCACATCCCCAAGTGTGTAGCTTACCATGGGGTGATTGTGACCCAAGTGCAGGACTACTTCCTTCTCCAGCAGCTTTCTAGTGATTTGCAGATTATCATAGAATCAGTCAGGGTTGGAAGGGGCCACAAGGATCATCTAGTTCCAACTCCCCTGCCATAGGCAGCAACACCTCACACTAGATCAGGCTGGCCAGAGCCTCATCCAGCCCAGCCTTAAACACCTCCAGGGCTGAGGCTTCCACCATCTCCTTGGTCAACCCATTCCAGGCTTTCACCACCCTTACAGTGAAGAACTTCTCCCTAACATCCACTCTGAATCTACCCATTTCTAGCGTTGTTTCATTCCCCCTAGTCCTATCGCTGCCTGACATCCTAAAGAGTCCCTCCCCAGCTTTCTTGTTTCTTGAATTATCACAGAGCTTGTCTCAAATTTGTGGGTTTACAGGCTGAGAAAACTCTCCTCTGTGCTTTGATTTGTTTATTTGCAAGGCAAATGTTCCAGAAGATATTTCAATTTGGGAATCAAATGGATTTGCTCCCCCCCCCCCCCCCCCCCCCCCAGTTCCCCAGTTCTGTAGTACAATTGCAGCACATCTGGATATTGTGGTCCTGTTGCCTCATTCTCATGTACAAATGAGCAGGGTGGTGTTTTCCATTAAATATCATCACCCTTCAAGAACAGAAGCTGTTCTCATGCATCACTGGAGACTCCAGTTTGCTGGAGAAAATCAGCCCACAATGGTGGGAGCAGAAGGGAAGCAAATCCCAGGTACTGTGCAGCATCATATTAGACTCTTAAGTCTGTGCATTTAGGACAAAGTGCTGCAGTTCTTGAGTTTTTACATTTTAAAGTGGTGGTGGTGTGTTTGCTGGGGGTTTGGTGGCTTTTCATCACAGAATCATAGAATCAACCAGGTTGGAAGAGACCTCCAAGATCATCCAGTCCAACCTAGCACCCAGCCCTAGCCAGTCAACCAGACCATGGCACTAAGTGCCCCAGCCAGGCTTTGCTTCAACACCTCCAGGGACAGTGCCTCCACCACCTCCCTGGGCAGCTCATTCCAATGCCAATCACTCTCTCTGCCAACAACTTCCTCCTAACATCCAGCCTAGACCTCCTTCAGCACAACTTGAGACTATGTGCCCTTGTTCTGTTGCTGGTTGCCTGGGAGAAGAGACTAACCCCACCTGGCTACAGCCTCCCTTCAGGTAGTTGTAGCCAGCAATGAGCTCTGCCCTGAGCCTCCTCTTCTGCAGGCTGCACACCCCCAGCTCCCTCAGCCTCTCCTCACAGGGTCTGTGCTCCAGGCCCTTCACCAGCTTCTCTGGACACATATAGCCTCTGTGTGACACCAGGCTGTGCCTTGGAAGAAGAAACACCTCTGTAGTTTTCCTCAAATGAGTTATGTCAGATTTGTAGAGGAAGAAATTATCTATGTAAAGAAGGAGAACAACCTTTTGAGACGAAAATTGTCTGGATGAACCCAAGGAAGAACTCCAATAGGAGAGCATTGACCATCCTGTGACCTCACAAAATTGCTTCCTTCACTCTTGGCTGAACACAGTGATGACACATCACAGTTTGCATGAGCAGCCCATTCCAATGCCAATGACTCTCTCTGTGTATGGGGGGCAGGTACCACCCAAACCATCACACATAGAAACTCCCTTACAGAAACAATCCTCTGCAGTGTGTGTCTAGGAGAGTCTCATAAAATCCCTCTGTGTTCCTTAATTAAAAGATGGTGGGCAGAAGGGATAATAGGTTGTTTCTCAAATTTTAATGAATTTTATCATCATGATGATGATTAGCAAATGTCTTTATTTGCAAAAGAACAGCAGTTCATAAATATCAAATTTGGGCTATTATTAACATGCAGAATGTGCCAGTTTTTATCAATATAGGAATCTGGCAATTATCACTAGAGCTATTCATTAAAATTAAGAAGTAACTAAATAAGGAATGGGGATGCCACTTATTCCTTAACATCTGAAAAGCAGAAATCTCTACCTATTATCCTTTTCAGGCATCTGACACTGTGACAATGGGATGGAAGGTTGTCAAAGTATAATAGTCCCCAGCTGCTGGGGGGATGTGAGCAGAAAGTGAGGCATTTGTCAAAAATATACACCAAGGGAGGCTGGGGGAACATGGATCCTGGGACAGCTCTGGTAAATCACAGTATCACAGTATCATCAGGGTTGGAAGAGACCTCACAGATCATCAAGTCCAACCCTTTACCACAGAGCTCAAGGCCAGACCATGGCACAAAGTGCCACGTCCAATCCTGCCTTGAACAGCCCCAGGGACGGCGACTCCACCACCTCCCCGGGCAGCCCATTCCAGTGTCCAATGACTCTCTCAGGGAAGAACTTTCTCCTCACCTCCAGCCTAAATCTCCCCTGGCACAACCTGAGGCTGTGTCCTCTCGTTCTGGTGCTGGCCACCTGAGAGAAGAGAGCAACCACCTCCTGGCCACAACCTCCCCTCAGGTAGTTGCAGACAGCAATAGGTCTGCCCTGAGCCTCCTCTTCTCCAGGCTAACCAATCCCAGCTCCCTCAGCCTCTCCTTGTAGGGCTGTGCTCAAGGCCTCTCCCCAGCCTCGTCGCCCTTCTCTGGACACGCTCAAGCATCTCAATGTCCCTCCTAAACTGGGGGGCCCAGAACTGAACACAGCACTCAAGGTGTGGTCTAACCAGTGCAGAGTACAGGGGCAGAATGACCTCCCTGCTCCTGCTGACCACATCATTGCTGATGCAGGCCAGGATGCCATTGGCTCTCTTGGCCACCTGGGCACACTGCTGGCTCATGTTCAGGTGGGTATCAATCAGTACCCCCAGCAGTGCTTCTGTCCCAGAGACTGACTGACAAGCATGCAACTGCCTGGGCTGATGGCTGTCAGCAGCTGTCCCTCTCACTGCACCATGGGGAGCCACGGGTGCTTGCTCAGGCACCCACATAGGGTGCCCAGTCAGAAGGGAGCTTGTGCAGGGGCTTTCTGAGGTGTCGCACAGTGTCACCTCTTCATCACCCTCTGCTTTACTCCCAGCCTCTAGCTCATGGTCTCTAGCCCTGTTGTAGTGATAAAACGAGAGGGAATGGATTGAAGCTTGAAGAGGGCAGATTTAGACTGGAGATTAGGATGAAATTCTTTCCAGTGAGGGTGGGGAGACACCGGAACAGGTTGCCCAAGGAGGCAACAGGTTGCCCCCTCTCTGGAGATGTTCAAGGCCAGGTTGGATGGGGCCTTGAGCAACCTGGTCTTTAAAGTCCCTTCCAACCCAGACCCTTCCATGAGTCTATGAATCTACTGTTTATGTGAACCAGAGCTGGTGGTGAAGACCAAATAGAGATTACCTAACAATGGAGAGGCTCCCATCCCTGCCCCGAGAACACCCATGGCTGAGGGCTCAGCATGGTCCCCTCAGTGATGGTACTGGACAGGGAGGTCAGTGCCTCACCTCTGGCATGGGCTCACGCCTCAAGCCTTGGAAGACTGTGCACAGTGGGGCCAACAGACATGAGATGCCTGAGGAACAAGGCAGACCTGCCCCAAAGCAACCCCAGTCTCTTCTGTGGGTGCAGCGGAAGAAAACAAAGGAGAGGTTGATTCTATGATTAATGCAGTTGTGAGGTCGTAGCTCATGAGCAGTGTAACCAGTCAGTCCCTCTGAGATGTTAGCCCTAGATGCTGGCTAGCTCTAGCTGGAAATAACCATTCTAACAAACCCCTGTGGTGTCTGTCAGAGGCTTTTACTCAACAGCTTGTTAGACCTTTCACAAATTGACTGCTGGTGCTTTCTGAGACCTGGCAAAGGTGAAGGCTCTACTGAAGACTGTAGTGTAATAAAGAGATATTAAACTCTCACAAGCAACCTGGAGGAGATCTGGTGGCAGAGGTCACAAAGGAAGAAGGGATCAGGGAGAAGTGGAGGCTTGGGGAGGAAGAAGAGGCTATGCTTTCTGGTGCCCAAATGACTCTCTGGTAGAGCTGGAGCCAAGCAGAAGAGGTCCTATGAGGAATCACACCCGCACAGCACAGCTGTAGGGTGCCTACTGCACACCTCCAGGAAAGCAGGCTTGTAGATGCTCACTGCAAGCCAGGTGAGGTCTGAGGCATGGGAGGGGATGCAGCTGGAAGAGACTACCATCATGCTTATCAAGACACTAGTGCTAGCCACCTGCCCTGGACAGTAGAGATTTGGAAGCAGACCCAATCTTCCAAGGCAGTCAAGGAGGAGTTGGAAAAGATCCTTTTTGGGTTTCTTTTGGGGTTTTGTTGTTGTTTTTTAAGGTAAATACCAGTTAACTCTGTTTCATAAAGGGCTTTCTGCTCTCCTGGAACTGTGTTCTACATCTTCAGCCTCACTCACTGCCCCCTCCTGTGTAAAATTTACACAAGCATTGAAAGATTGTGGAGTACCCAAGGAAATCATTTTTCAGTCAATTGAGTCCTTAATGGAAAAACCTCCCTGAATGCTATCTTACAAATTAGAAGATCCCCTGCTTTCTAAATAGTTCAATTGAAATCAGCTTTTGTATTTATCCTTCAGGTCATTCAGGCTCAAATGTTGTTAGCTCTGAGTCAAAAAGTCAGATTTTTAAAGGGAAAATGTCAAGTCCTTTTAGGCTTCAACTGACCTTTTAAACCAGATTAGGGATTTGAAGCATTACACATGGATTTCTACATTTTATATCACAGTATTTAACAAATGATCAAATACAACTCCCAAGAATACTATTTTTACAAGCTTGACATTTCAGGCCTTAAAGGATGTTGCTGGTCTTTCTTTTGCATAAGATTCCCCTGGAGAAATCCAGCCTGTTTCCTGCTCTTCCATTCCTCTTTCACAGGAGGAGAAGTCCTGTGCATTTTATTTCATGCTCTCATTCTCTCTCTGGCACTGCAAGCAGCAAAATAGCATGATGAAATCCTTGAGATATGCTCAGAGTGATTGCTGCAGCAAATTCACTCAGTGAGTGTCACATACGGTTAGAGTACAACTCAGAAAGTTATAGATGCCATCAGTGCCCTAGGAATGGATCTGACCTTACTTTTGTGTCTGGACTGTCAGATAAGGCCACTAAAAACATACTGTATCTTCCCAGAAGGAGGCAACAGAAACTCTGATTTCATTCCAAGTGCTTCCCTCATACAGGTAGGATGAAGAAACTGGATGGCAGAGTGGGTTTGTAGATGAGAGACTGCTCACAAAGGGCTGCAGTGATAGGACAAGGGGCAATGGTTTGAAACTAGGGAAGAGTAGGGTTAGGTTGGGTGTTACGAACATGTTCTGCACCATGAGGGTAATAGAACACTGCAACAACTTGCCCAGGGAGGTGGTTGAGACCACATCCCTGGAGGTATTCAGGGTCAGGCTGGAGTTGAGGATGCCCTGCTGACTGCAGAGGGGATTGGACTAGATGACCTTTGGAGGTCCCCTCCAACCCAAACCATTCTATGATTCTGTGTGTGAGAGGACATTGATGAACTGAAGGAGCAACCTCAGTCCAGTGTCCAGAGCATGCAGGCACAGTGGGACCAAGAGGAGTCCTATTCTTAGCTCCTGTGGACTGTAATGGATCTCTTAAGACAATCTCACATTCCCTGACCTGGACAATTCTCATTTGGTACTGCTAGATTCTGATACTTAAGATGAAGTCAGAGACAAGGTGCATTTACTTTCTGTGGGTTGTCAAGGGAAGCAGATCCTAATTCAGAGGTATCACACAAGAGACCCCAGCTCTGTCATGTTGGCTCTTTAAACCCTTTCCCAGTCTTCTGAGCTTGGCCCACTGTCATGGAAGTTCATAGCTGGACCAGCTCTCTGATCACAGGTGGAGAGAGACCAGCAAATGATTTCACATGCACCAAGCAGATAACAGATAGGTGAAAGAATTCAGGTTTGAAAGGTTCTGCAATTAATGACCCAGCAGAACCAGTAGCTTCTTTGAGGTCTGTAGATGATACTCAGTTTGTCATTTGGTCATGTAGGGTTTTTCATACCAAACTAAGCCCTGCTGGTTCCCTAACAAGTTTTGCTGGTAATTCCAAACCCACCTGTGAAGTCACCATTATCATACTTGTGAGGCCATCTCAAGGCTTCACACATAGCCCTGTTTTCTGTGCAAGGTCTTTCCCTACTGGCTTCAGTCTAACATAGAATTATAGAATCAACCAGGCTGGAAGAGACCTCCAGATCATCCACTCCAACCTAGCACCCAGCCCTAGCCAGTCAACCAGACCATGGCACTAAGTGCCTCATCCAGGCTTGTCTTGACCACGTCCAGAGACAGCAACTCCACCACCTCCCTGGGCAGCCCATTCCAGTGCCAATCACTCTCTCTGTGAAGAACTTCCTCCTAACATCCAGCCTAGACCTCCTCTGGCACAACTTGAGACTGTGTCCCCTTGTTCTGTTGCTCGTTGCCTTGAAGAAGAGCCCAACCCCACCTGGCTACAGCCTCCCTTCAGGTAGCTGTAATCAGCAATGAGGTCTGCCCTGAGCCTCCTCTTCTGCAGGCTGCACACCCCCAGCTCCCTCAGCCTCTCCTCATAGGGTTTGTGTTCCAGGCCCCTCACCAGCTTTGTTGCCCTTCTCTGGACACCTTCCAGCACCTCAACATCTCTCTTGAATTGAGGGGCCCAGAACTGGACACAGCACTCAAGATGTGGCCTGACCAGTGCTGAGCACAGGGGCAGAATAACCTCCCTTGTCCTACTGGCCACACCGTTCCTGATGCAGCCCAGGATGCCATTGGCTCTCCTGCCCACCTGGGCACACTGCTGGCTCATCTTCAGCTACTCTCTACCAGTACCCCCAGGTCCCTTTCTTCCTGGCTGCTTTCAGCCACTCAGTCCCCAGCCTGTAGTGGTGCTTGAGGTTGTTGTGGCCAAAGTGTAGAACCCTGCACTTGGCCTTGGTCAATCTCATCCCATTGTCCTCTGCCTACCCATCCAGCCTAAGTCCCTCTGCAGGGCTCTCCTACCTTCCAGTAGATCAACATCTGCTCCTAGCTTGGTGTTATCTGCAAACTTATTGATGCTGGACTCAATCCCCTCATCCAGATCATCAGTAAAGATATTGAACAGGACTGGGCCCAGCACTGATCCTTGGGGCACACCACCAGTGCCAGCTGCCAGCTGGATGTGGCACCATTCACCATCACTCTCTGGGCCCAGCTCTCCAGCCAGTTCTTGACCCATACCAGAGTGAATCTGTCCAATGGGAAATTCGATGGGATTCAGAAGTAATATTTATAATGCAGGGGGAAAAAAAAAATCTGATGCAGGAGAAAAAAAAAAGAAATTGTTTCTTGTAGCCAGATGTGGAAAGGCAAGACAAGAACTAATGATAAAATTACCAAAGATATCTGACAGATGCCACCTTTGGTTTATGCTGCAATAAAATAAATTCAGCAGCTAGGCAGCTGCTTTAAAGATCTTTGTCAGGCTTGATCAAAATCATTTACCTATCACCACAGATTTGTTCCTTGTAAATGGGAAATACCTGTAGTATGACAAGAAGATGAGGTTAATCTGAAGCAAATCAACATGATAGTTTTCCATTATGGGAACTCAAACAGGCTTGTCAGCAAGAGGTGACACAGAATAACAATGCTGCTCCCGTTACACAAACAGGCATTCAGAGAACAAAGAGTAGTTTCTGATATGGTTTTCTTCTCGTTTGGCAATGTTCTGTCATGAAAATCAGGCTCTTCTGTTCAAGCTCTGAAAGGCAAGTCCTTGTGAAATTCCATCTTAAAGCTCCTGCTTTGCTGCAGTTTGTCTCTTCTCCTGCCACTCCGTCCCTGGAGCTGTTCAAGGCAAGACTGGACGTGGCACTTGGTGCCATGGTCTGGCCTTGAGCTCTGTGGTAAAGGGTTGGACTTGATGATCTGTGAGGTCTCTTCCAACCTTGGTGATACTGTGATACTGTGATACTGTGATACCAAGGAGTCCATCATTACTTTAGTCGTTATTAGAAATTAAGCATTACAGAATCATAGGCTCAGTCAGAGTTGAAAGGGACCACAATGGTTTACATTGGAAGGGATCTAAAAGATTATCTAGTTCCAACTCCCCTGCCTTGGGCAGGGACACTTTCCACTAGCCCAGGTTGCTCAAGGCTTCATCCAACCTGGCCTTAAACACTTCTAGGGAGAGGGCATCCACAACCTCCCTGGGCAACCTCTTCCAGTGTCTCACCAACCTCACTGGAAAGGATTTCTTCCTGATCTCTAATCTAAATCTCCCCTCTTCTATCTCAAAGCCATTCCCCTTCATCCTATCACTACAAGCCCTTGTGAAAGTCCCTCCCCAGCTCTTCTGTATCCCCCTTCAGGTACTAGAAGGCTGCTCCAAGGTCTCCCCGGAGCCTTCTCTCCTCCAGGCTGAACAGCCCCAACTCCCTCAGCCTGTCCCCACGGGGGAGGTTTTCCAGCCTGCTGATCATCTTCCTTGTGGTCCCTTCCAACCCTGACTGATTCTGTGACTCTATTTTTATTACTCTGAACTTCTTTCTGACCAACCCATCCCTATGTCACTAAAGCATCTCATAAACCAAAACTAACTACAAAATATTTGCTATGAATACAGTGGAGCTCTTTTCTCCTCTGTCACCTCTTCAGTGGCAGCATGAGCATCTCTCTTTAGGTATTCACAAGTGCATTGATTTTGATTTGACTAAGGTTCCTCAAGGCAATCCAGCAAAGATTTTTCAAAGGCAATGCTTCACTGTTCTTCAAAAACCAATGCTGACATGTCCATCTTTAACCAGTTTAAAGAGCCCTCAGTACCTTTCTGTGTCCAAACTGAACAAAATGCTTCTTTGTAAAGTTGAATACATAGATGTATAGAATTGGTCCTTACCTTTTGCCACCCAAGAATCCCAAAAGCAACACTGTTTGTTCACATTCAATTCCCACAGCTAAGTATGAAAATGGCAAGGAACTTTACAGTATCACAGTATCATCAGGGTTGGAAGAGACCTCATAGATCATCAAGTCCAACCCTTTACCACAGAGCTCAAGGCTAGACCATGGCACCAAGTGCCACGTCCAGTCCTGCCTTGAACAGCTCCAGGGACGGCGACTCCACCACCTCCCCGGGCAGCCCATTCCAGTGTCCAATGACTCTCTCAGGGAAGAACTTTCTCCTCACCTCCAGCCTAAATCTCCCCTGGTGCAGCTTGAGGCTGTGTCCTCTCGTTCTGGTGCTGGCCACCTGAGAGAAGAGAGCAACCTCCTCCTGGCCACAACCTCCCCTCAGGTAGTTGTAGACAGCAAGGCACCAAGGAGGCCTTCAGGCAATGGCATTGTCGTTTGGAAGGTGAACAATGTCTGATTCAGGTTTTCATAAGGCTTAAGAACCTCCCAAAAGCCTTGGTCTGATACCAAATTCAAGGATGCTTTTTCTTCTCTAGAACCAGTCCCACAGTGTTGCCTTGCTCCTGGTGTGCTATTCTATGAGTACAAAAATCTCCACTCAGAAAGCATCTTTTAGCAGCTTGCAATTAGCTTACGGTCTTTCCATTTTGTCCCTGTCTCTGTGATCTGGAATGTAGAATCACAGAATCATAGAATCAACCAGGTTGGAAGAGACCTCCAAGCTCATCCAGTCCAACCTATCACCCAGCCCTAACCAATCAACCAGACCATGGCACTAAGTGCCTCATCCAGGCTTTTCTTGAAGACCCCCAGGGACGGTGCCTCCACCACCTCCCTGGGCAGCCCATTCCAATGCCAATCACTCTCTCTGTGAAGAACTTCTTCCTAACATCCAGCCTATACCTACCCTGGCACAACTTGAGACTGTGTCCCCTTGTTCTGTTGCTGTTTGCCTGGCAGAAGAGGCCACCCCCCACCTGGCTACAATGCCCCTTCAGGTAGTTGTAGACAGTAATAAGATCCCCCCTGAGCCTCCTTTTCTCCAGGCTAAACAGACCCAGCTCCCTCAAGCTCTCCTCATAGGATTTGTGCTCCAAGCCCTTCACCAGCTTTGTTGCCCTTCTCTGGACATGCTCCAGCACCTCAACATCTTTCTTGAATTGAGGGGCCCAGAACTGGACACAGTACTCAAGGTGTGGCCTGAGCAGTGCTGAGTCCAGGGGCAGAATAACCTCCCTTGTCCTACTGGCCACACTGCTCCTGATGCAGGCCAGGATGCCATTGGCTCTCTTGCCCACCTGGGCACACTGCTGCCTCATCTTCAGCTTACTATCTATCAGTACCCCCAGGTCCCTCTCTGTCCTGACTGCTCTCCAGCCACTCAGTCCCGAGCCTGTAGTGCTGCTTGGGGTTGTTGTGGACAAAGTGCAGAACCCTGCACTTGGCCTTGTTAAATCTCATCCCATTAGCCTCTGCCCACCCATCCAGCCTGTCCAGGTCCCTCTGCAGGGCTCTCCTACCTTCCAACAGATCAACACCTGCTCCTAGCTTGGTGTCATCTGCAAACTTACTGATGCTGGACTCAATGCCCTCGTCCAGATCATCAATAAAGATATTGAACAGGAATAAAGATACTGAACAGATATGTACTATCCAATATTTAAGTCAGGTCCTGCCAGAATCTGTTTTCTCATGAGCCAAGTTATTCCAAGGAAAAGTTCAGTTTTCATTCCATATTTCAGGACAAGAATGGACTTCCATGCTTGAAAAACTAATTTTACTCTTGGGATAACTAACCCCCACTGGGCTACTAACATCAGTCTATGATCTTCTGTCACCTTGGACGTTTTGAACACCTATGAGCACCTAATCTCTCCAGGTCACATTTGGAATCTTCACACACTGTGGGCCAGTGTTGTTGGTGGCTACAGATCTCGTGAGGTGTCTTCAGAAATGGAGATGAAGCAGCTCACGGGCTCCACCCTGACTGGAACCCTGTTTCCTGTTACATGGAACATTCACATCTGCTCAGGTGTCATGGGAGAGGCAAACAGACCCCTTGGCACACAAAGAGACTAGAAATGGATTGCCACTGTTGGAGTAATTCCTCCAGTCAGCAACCTACTCTCTGTTCTGCACTGAGGAGCCCCTGGGAAAGCAGAATGTAAAGGCAAAAGGTCACATGTGCTCTGTCTGTGCAGGACATCTGGGTCTTCCCAAGGGACACACCACTGAGTACCGCCCTTGGCAGCAACTGGAGGAAGCTGTGTGGGCCACCCAGTGGGGAAGGTTGGGCACCCCTGGTCAGGAGCAGTCATTTTAAATAGCAATTAAGGAAACATTTGGTTTTCAAGTGCTCAGATCACTTGCCCTTGCAACACAGCTTCAGGACCTTTCCCCTCACCTTCAATTACTTTCGTGTAGCTTTGCCCCTGTTGAGTCCTTGTGTCTGCAGAGCAGCTCCTACACCTTTATCTCATACCCATGGGGGCTGCCACTTGGAGCCACAGCCACTGTGGCTGTCCCTGCCACACCGTGGAGGGGAGGCTTTGTTGTACTGCTGTCTCTGGCTAATTGGCTCTCAAAGACCTGATATTCTCCAGGACCTTTTGCACAAACAGCAGGGAAACTTAGGAGGACAGAAGGGGCCTGGGGGTGAAATGCTCACTCGATTGAAGAAAGACACAAAACTCCCTTTGACTTCAACAGGGTCAGAGTTTTAGCCTATAGCTTTAATTAACTCACATTGTTGTAATTGTCCTGTGTGGGTGCATGCAGAATGTAAAGAATGATGTGTTCAGTAGAGATGTATACATCAATGATTTAAGAGGCTATTAAAGCAGAGGAGTGCATTTAAATGGTATGAAGTTACAAGAGCAGGCTGTTTAAACACTACCTGCCCCATGCTCTGGAATGAAACTGAAGTCTGTGTGCAGCCCCCCAGAATTTAACAGAACAAAGTGGGTGCCCCCCAAAACGAGGATTTCTGAATCATTGGGAAAAATAGAACACAGGAAAGTAACCTGACAAAAATAATCCATAAAGCAAGCCCACTTTCAAATCAGCCAGAGTGGCTTTTCTGATAGGACCCTGGAGTTTTTCAGAGTCATAGAATCATAGAATCAACCAGCTTGGAAGAGACCTCCAAGCTCATCCAGTCCAACCTAGCACCCAGCCCTAGCCAGTCAACTAGACCATGGCACTAAGTGCCTCATCCAGTCTTTGCTTCAATACCTCCAGGGACGGTGCCTCCACCACCTCCCTGGGCAGCCCATTCCAATGCCAATCACTCTCTCTGACAACTTCCTCCTAACATCCAGCCTAGACCTCCCCCAGCACAGCCTAAGTCTGTGTCCCCTTGTTCTGCTGCCGATTGTGTGGGTTTTTTTGTACAGATTGATGGGTTTTAAGTGGGATGAGATTGCTAAGGCTGAGCAGGGAAGGAAGAAGCATCTTATCTATCCTGCCCAGGGGAAGAGGATGTGTGGTACAGGACGCTGGAGTGCAGTGGCCCTAGGAAACACACATCAAGGTGTCACAAGCAGTGCTTGATGACCAGAGAGCCAGTGTTGCAGAGTGGCAGATGTTTTGACAGGAATCATAGAATCATAGAATCATAGAATCATAGAATCAAACAGGTTGGAAGAGACCTCCAAGATCATCCAGTCCAACCTAGCACCCAGTCTCGCAGTACTGGTTTATCTCTTTCAAGAGACTATCCAGAGATTCATGGAATGGATTAAGTTAGAAAGACCTTAAAGATCATCTAGCTCAAATCCCCATGCCATGGGCAGGGACACTTTCTCACTAGAACAGGTTGCTCAAGGCCTCATCCAACCTGGCCTTGAGCTCTAGAGCCTTGGCTCTATTCCTCTACACTAAGCTGGGGGCAGATGTGACTGAGTTGGAGGGCAGAAGGGCTCTGCAGCGGGACCTTGACCACCTGGACAGATGGGCAGAGTCCAAGGGGATGGTGTTCAATAGCTCCAAGTGCAGGGTGCTGCACTTTGGCCACAGCAACCCCATGCAGAGATACAGGCTGGGGTCGGAGTGACTGAGAGCAGCCAGACAGAGAGGGATCTGGGGGTGCTGATGGATACCTGCCTGAACATGAGCCAGCAGAGTGCCCAGGTGGCCAAGAGAGCCAGTGGTTGCTCTCTTCTCTCAGGTGGCCAGCACCAGAACAAGAGGACACAGCCTCAAGCTATGCCAGGGGAAATTTAGGCTGGAGGTGAGGAGAAAGTTCTTCCCTGAGAGAGTCATTGGACACTGGAATGGGCTGCCCAGGGAGGTGGTGGAGTCGCCGTCCCTGGAGCTGTTCAAGGCAGGACTGGACGTGGCACTTGGTGCCATGGTCTGGCCTTGAGCTGTGTGATAAAGGGTTGGACTTGATGATCTGTGAGGTCTCTTCCAACCCTGATGATACTGTGATACTGTGATGCTGTGACTTTTCCTTGGCAGGGATCCTTCAGGAGATGCACTTTGACAGAGTGATTTAGTTGCTGTACATCAATAGACATGGAGTTTTATACTGTCACAGAGAAAAGCCACTCATTTCAGTCCTGTATTAAAAAAACCCACAACCAAAACACCAACTTGTGTTCTGAGGAAGGGGTGAAACAGCTGAAGAAACTGAACTGCACCTGGCCAGTGGAAAAATCAACAGATGACAAAACATGCTGCAATAACATCAGCTACACTTCATCCTAGGGAATCATTCCTGGAGTGTTAAGCCTATGTGATGTGTTTCTCCCTCCTGCAAAATACTCAGCAACAGGATTTGCCAGCTATAGAATCATAGAATCATAGAATCTACCAGGTTGAAAGAGACCTCCAAGATCAGCCAGTCCAACCTAGCACCCAGCCCTAGCCAGTCAACTAGACCATGGCACTAAGTGCCTCATCCAGGCTTTTCTTGAAGACCCCCAGGGACGGTGCCTCCACCACCTCCCTGGGCAGCCCATTCCAATGCCAATCACTCTCTCTGTGAAGAACTTCTTCCTAACATCGAGCCTATACCTACCCTGACACAACTTGAGACTGTGTCCCCTTGTTCTATTGCTGGTTACCTGGGAGAAGAGGCCACCCCCCACCTGGCTACAAAGCCCCTTCAGGTAGTTGTAGACAGTAATAAGATCACCCCTGCCCTGGCAAATCCTCCTTCCCACTTTGCTATATTGAACACTGCTGAATGGGGTTTTTTATACATGTAAGTGTAGATCTCACAGACTGTTTGCTTTTAAAAAGGAACTTTAAAATAGAATTGCTATAAATTAGATATGAATTATATATTAAAATATATTTAGACATGCAGTTTCCCAGCATTAAAGCATGCTGCAATGAAATGAAATCAGCTACACTGTCTCCTAGAGACTCATTCCTGGAGTGTTAACCCTGTGTGAAGGGTTAAAGCTGATAGGATTTCCCTCTGGCAAAATACTCAGCAGCAGAATTTGCCAGCAATGCTCTGGCAAATCCTCGTTCCCACTTTGCTATACTGAACAATGCTGAATGGTTCTTGATATAGAAGTGATGAGCTCACAGACTATTTGCTTTTTAAAATGAACTTTTAAATACAACTTATATGACTTATATATAAATAAATAAATATATACACATTTTTATATGACATATATAAGGAAATATATATATATTTATATGACTTTTAAATAAATAAATACATATATATATTTAATCATACATTTATATATAATTATATATTTATGTATAAATTATAAATTTAATACTATATAATTATATATAAATGATATATAAATCTATAAGGAACATTTAAATACAATGATTAAAAATAGATATTATAAATTTACATAAATATCTGTATAAAATAAATAAATATATAAGAATAAACATCTATAACTTTTATATAATTATATAAAATAATTAATATATAATATATATTATACATTAAATATATTTATAATATATAATACATATTGACAGGAATATTTTTACATTAACTATTAATATAAATACTATCAATTACATTAATATAAAATATTGATGTATTAATATTTATTATATTGTATCCATACATTAATTATTAATATTAATGAACAGATTTATTTATGTGTTCCAGCTTAAAATTACAGTAGGTGATAACCAGTTCAATACCACACAAGGCTGTGGTTCATAGCAGAGGCACCACCCAGAATCACAGAATCACAGGCTGGAAAAGACCTCTATGATCATCCAGTCCAACCTAGCACCCAGCTCTGTCCAATCAGCTAAACCATGGCACTAAGTGCCTCATCCAGCCTCCTCTTAAACACCTCCAGGGATGGTGACTCCACCACCTCCCTGGGCAGCCCATTCCAATGCCAATCACTTTGCTGGGAAGAACTTCTTCTGAACATCCAATGTAAACCTGCCCTGGTGGGGTTTGAGGCTGTGTCCTCTTGTTCTGTCACTGGGTGCTTGGGAGAAGAGCCCAACCCCACCTGGCTACAACCTCTCTTCAGGTAGTTGTAGACAGCAATGAGCTCTGCCCTGAGCCTCCTCTTCTGCAGGCTGCACACCCCCAGCTCCCTCAGCCTCTCCTCACAGGGCTGTGTTCCAGGCCCCTCATCAGCCTTGGTGTCCTTCTCTGGACACCTTCCAGCATGTCAACATCTTTCCTAAATTGAGGTGCACAGAATTGGACACAGGACTCAAGGTGTGGCCTAACCAGCACTGAATACAGGGGCAGAATGGCCTCCCTGGTCCTGCTGGTAACACTATTCCTGATGCAGGCCAGGATGCCATTGGCTTTCTTGGTCACCTGGGCTCATGCTCACCTGTCAACCAGCACTCCCAGCTCTCTCTCTGCCTGCCTGCTCTCCAGCCACTCTGTCCTCAGCCTGAAGCACCACATGGGGTTGTTGTGGCCGAAGTGCAAAACCTGGCACTTGGCTTTGTTGAAACTCCTGACATTGGGCTGTGCCCATCTCTCCAGCCTATCCAGGTCCCTCTGCAGAGCCCTCCTGCCCTCTAACAGATCAACACATGCTCCCAACTTGGTGCAGATATACTGGTGGTGGACTCAATCCCCTCATCCAGACCATCAATGAAGATATTAAACAGGGGACCTGAACTGTGAGTTTGCTCCACATAAACTCTGGGCTCATCGTTTATTGAACTGTTACTTGTATTAGTTGTTGTCAGCTGTTACTGATTTGTTGCACACAGCAGTCAGATGTTATCATTTTGTCTGCTGTTGATGACTGCTTTGTGACTGCATAGTCTGAGCCGTGGCAAGGAAGATGACAAAACCATATGCAGCAATAACAGAAAGAAAAGAGGGAGAATTAGGTTTAAATGGAAAATTATAGTTAGCAAATACTCTGAACACTCTTAAATCAATACCAGGGCTCGATAGAACTTAAGTGGAAGTGACACTACAACTACCTGAAGGGAGGCTGTAGCCAGGTGGGGTTGGGCTCTTCTGCCAGGCAACCAGCGTCAGAACAAGGGGACACAGTCTCAAGTTGTGCTGGGGGAAGTACAGGCTGGATGTGAGGAGGAAGTTGTTGGCAGAGAGAGTGATTGGCATTGGAATGGGCTGCCCAGGGAGGTGGTGGAGGCACCATCTCTGGAGGTGTTGAAGCAAAGCCTGGCTGAGACACTTAGTGCCATGGTCTGGTTGATTGAACAGGGCTGGGTTATAGTTTGGTGTGCTAGTTTGAAGCAGGGTAGAATGTCATGGTGAAAAAGAACTAGATCATAGGCTGTGAAAGGAAAACAATGGTGATGTCTGCTCCCCTCAGAGTCTTGCTGAACAAGAAGAAAGGAAAAACATTAGCTAACACTCTGGCCATTTTGTCTTCACTCTCGGGCTGGGCTTTGACTGAGCTGCATCTCCTTAACCTCACCTTCCACTCACCTTTGCTTCTTAACCTCTTGGCTGAACCTCTATTTTTCCTTAGGACTGGGGTAAGGTTGAGAGGGGCAGGGGTGGTTGAGAGCCCCTCCTGGGGACTCAGGTTTCTGGGACGGGAGTTGTGTTTCTGTATTACCTTTTGCCTTGTCTATTTCTGTCTCTAACTGTATATACTGTAAATATCTGCTTGTATCTTGTGCTAGCTGTAAATAAAGAGCTTCATTTATATTCCCAGAGCCGGCTGAGACTAGTCTGGGTATTTCTATAGTGGGGAGGGGGGGGCGGGGTACACCCAAACCATCACATTTGGTCTGGATGATCTTGGAGGTCTCTTCAAACCTGTTTGATTCTGTGATCTAATAAATGCTTGCAGATCAGTTCAGGTAGTGTTCCTCCTGATATCCTGGTCTGCCTGCTGTTTATTTCTTGTGCCCTTAAAAACCACACGCTGCTGCTAACCACACCCCCCCAAAAAAAACCCAAATCATTACCTGTGTATAGTTCTGAAAATGAGATTTCAGTGAGGTGCCAAGGGCTAGAGAATCGAGTGCAGGATTACAGTATCACAGTATCACAGTATCATCAGGGTTGGAACAGACCTCACAGATCATCAAGTCCAACCCTTTAGCACAGAGCTCAAGGCCAGACCATGGCACCAAGTGCCACGTCCAGTCCTGCCTTGAACAGCTCCAGGGACGGCGACTCCACCACCTCCCCGGGCAGCCCATTCCAGTGTCCAATGACTCTCTCAGGGAAGAACTTTCTCCTCACCTCCAGCCTAAATTTCCCCTGGCACAGCTTGAGGCTGTGTCCTCTTGTTCTGGTGCTGGCCACCTGAGAGAAGAGAGCAACCTCCTCCTGGCCACAACCTCCCCTCAGGTAGTTGTAGACAGCAATAAGGTCTCCCCTGAGCCTCCTCTTCTCCAGGCTAACCAATCCCAGCTCCCTCAGCCTCTCCTCGTAGGGCTGTGCTCAAGGCCTCTCCCCAGCCTCGTCGCCCTTCTCTGGACACGCTCAAGCATCTCAATGTCCCTCCTAAACTGGGGGGCCCAGAACTGAACACAGCACTCAAGGTGTGGTCTAACCAGTGCAGAGTACAGGGGCAGAATGACCTCCCTGCTCCTGCTGGCCACACCATTCCTGATGCAGGCCAGGATGCCACTGGCTCTCTTGGCCACCTGGGCACACTGCTGGCTCATGTTCAGGTGGGTATCAATCAGCACCCCCAGATCCCTCTCTGTCTGGCTGCTCTCCAGCCACTCTGACCCCAGCCTGTATCTCTGCATGGGGTTGTTGTGGCCAAAGTGCAGCACCCTGCACTTGGAGCTATTGAACGCTGGTTGATTGTGGTGTTCAGCATCCCACACCTGGCAAGGAAGGTGTAACAGGCTCTGCGGAAGCGGAATGCGAAAGTCTGCTCTGCAGAACTCTAATCCAACACCCTACAATGAGAGACTGGCTTAAAACTGATGTCTGAGATACCAATCTGTTTCAGAAGGACAGTGTCACAGAATGACAAGGAAGGTGTTAACACTGGAGATTGAGCTAGCTGTGACACCAGGCTTGTCTGTGCTGTCTGTAATCATGTTGGGGCTGCTGCGCTCCAGATAAGAAGAGAAAAGATCATATAAGGGAAAAAGTGTTCCAAAGGAAACACTGATTTGTGCCACAGGATGTTATCCAAGTAGTTCTCTGTCCTCATTTGAACGTCCTTAGAGCTGCATTTCAATATCTGAAGGGGACCTACGGGAAGGCTGGGGAAGGACTGTTTAGAAGGGCCTGTGGTGATAGGATGAGGAGTAATGGTTTGCAACTGGAGCATGGGAGATTTAGGTTGGACATCAGGAGGAAATTCTGCACAATGAGAGTGCTGAAAGCCTGGAATAGGCTGCTGGAGACAATCAAGATCAGACTGGATGTGGCTGTGGGCAGACCACTGTAGTTGGAGGTGTCCCTGCTGAGTGCAGGGGAGTTGGACAAGATGCCCTTTGAGGGTCCCTTCCAACACAATGCCATCTGTGAATCCTGCCAACTGCCCATGAAACTGAGGCCTTCAGTCTGTTTTACCTGATTTTAGCTATCACACAGCACAGCAAATCAACAGCTCTTCTAACCAGAAGTAGTCCAAGATCAGGTCCATAGCAGCATGGTTTTTTTTTTTTTCTAGAAGAGAGCTGGAAATATTTATGAATAATAAGAACATTCAGCATTGTGTCAGCAAGATTAAACCTGAATTGATTTCAGGGGAGACAAAGTTGGGCAGGGCATAGCTACAACATGGATTCATAGAATAGCTTAGCTTGGAAGGGACCTCAAGGGTCATCCAGTCCCAAACCCACCCCCCCACCATGGGCAGGGACACCTCCCACTACACCACTCCACTCAAGGCCTTATCCAATGCAGCCCTAAACACCTCCAGGGAGGGGGCATCCACAATCTACCTGCTCCTCATGGCACAGGACAGGAGCTGTCAGCTACAGGCTCATCTTGAACCAGGTCTTGAGTCATATGAGGAGAGGCTGAGGGAGCTGGGGGTGTGCAGCCTGCAGAAGAGGAGGCTCAGGGCAGAGCTCATTGCTGGCTACAACTACCTGAAGGGAGGCTGTAGCCAGGTGAGGTTGGTCTCTTCTGCCAGGCAACCAGCAACAGAACAAGGGGACACAGTCTCAAGTTGTGCCGGGGGAGGTCTAGGCTGGCTGTTAGGAGGAAGTTGTTGGCAGAGAGAGTGATTGGCATTGGAATGGGCTGCCCAGGGAGGTGGTGGAGGCACCATCCCTGGAGGTGTTCAAGCAAAGCCTGGCTGAGGCACTTAGTGCCATGGTCTGGTTGACTGGATAGGGCTGGATGCTGGGCTGGACTGGATGCTCTTGGAGGTCTCTTCCAACCTGGTTGATTCTGTGATTCTATGGCCTAGTTGATTGGCTAGGGCTGGGTGCTAGTTTGGACTTGGAGCTCTCTTCCAACTTAGCTGATTCTGTGATTCTATGGTCAGGGATGGGTAAAGACGTCAGAGGAGGTCCTGAGTCAGGAAGGGCTGCAGGTACCCCTAGGATAAGGATACCTTGACTGGCATAGTCACTTTTACCATTCTCTTAAAAGCCTATGAATGATGCTGGCCATGAAGAAAAGGCTCACAGAGTGTGAGGGAACAGCAAGGCTTTCAGAAAGCCTGGAATCCTCAGGCAGACACAACTTTTGGAAAAGAGACAGTCTTTTCATGAGGTTCTTCCACTTGTAAAACCCACCTCCTGCCAAAGGTAGCAGGAGCTCTAATGGTAGTCCCTGGGTAAGGGCTTCATGAAGGGAATATTTGGAAATTAGCAAATAAATTGCCCTACTGAATTAAAAAAATAGCCAGCTCCAGAGGTGTTAGCTTTACAGGAAGTCCTGTCCCACTTGGATGGATAGGGAGAGCCTGAAAAAGAGCAGAACTATTAGCTAGCTGTGGAGAGAAAAAGAGAGTTACAGAAATGCTTTACAAAGGGACACTATTCGCTCTGTGTATGCATGGACTGCATGTGCAGGAGGTTCCCCTCTCTAACAGAGAGGTAAAACACCTCTGCACAAAGTGCTCTTTCTCCAGCTGTCCTTGAGACACGCCACAGTGCATCCTTGTTGCCAGACTGTGTCAGCCAGTGCAGCCAAAGCTGCCCCCCCCCATGCAAGAAAGCCTTGAGACACACCACAGTGCATCCCTGTTGCCAGACTGTGTCAGCCAGTGCAGCCACAGCTGCTCCCCCCATGCAAGAAAGCCCTGAGACACATCACAGTGCATCCCTGTTGCTAGGCTGTGTCAGCCAGTGCAGCCACAGCTGCTCCCCCCATGCAAGAAAGCCTTGAGACACATCACAGTGCAGCCAAAGCTGCTCCACTCATGCAAGAAAGTCTTGAGACACATCACAGTGCAGCCACAGCTGCTCCAGCCATGCAAGAAAGCCTTGAGACATGCCACAGTGCATCCCTGTTGCCAGACTGTGTCAGCCAGTGCAGCCAAAGCTGCTCCACCCATGCAAGAAAGCCCTGAGACACATCACAGTGCATCCCTGTTGCTAGATGTGTCAGCCAGTGCAGCCAAAGCTGCTCCCCCCATGCAAGAAAGCCTTGAGACATGCCACAGTGCATCCCTGTTGCCAGACTGTGTCAGCCAGTGCAGCCAGAACTGCTCCACCCATGCAAGAAAGCCTTGAGACACATCATAGTGCAGCCAGAGCTGCTCCCCCCATGCAAGAAAGCCTTGAGACACATCACAGTGCAGCCAGAGCTGCTCCCCCCATGCAAGAAAGCCTTGAGACACATCACAGTGCAACCAAAGCTGCTCCACTCATGCAAGAAAGCCTTGAGATACCTCACAGTGCATCCCTGTTGCTAGACTGGCTTCTAGCAGCCTGAACTGCTTCACCAAGGCAAGAAAGCCTTTGTCTGTCATGGGACACATGCTGGAAAAAAGGCAAAACAAAGGGAAGTAGAACACCTGAAGGAAAGAAGAGGAGTCTGAAAAGTCATCTCCGGAAACAACAATCCTGGGCCTTCAAAAACTAGTTCTAGGTAATTAAGGTGTTTTTCCTGAAGTTCAAATCCTGCCTTTAGAGACAGGTGCACATTTGCAGAGGGCCTGGCACAGTGCCATCCCTCTCACTTCCAGATCATACCAGATGGTTAGCTGGCACTTGCACAATTGCAAGCCCATCCCGCATGCGTTCACCTCCAGCCACTTGTACACATCGAGTCTGGTCTCTTTAGATTCTGTATCTGCCAAGCTGATATGCAGTGAGCTTATTAACACACAGAGGATTCAAAGGTGGGTAGGCCTTGGAGGTCAGCATTTACCCAGAAATAATTCCATGCCAAGGAGCAAAACTTTGCAGAAGTGTGCATCAAGGGCCAGGGTTAAGCACAAAGAACTTCACCTGTTTGTGCTCTGCTCAAGTGTCAAACAAAAGCTGGGCTTGAGCAAAGCACCACCAAGGTTAGACTGCAAAGCTGGCACTGGATTTTGATCTGGTTAGGACAGGTAAGGTTCCAAATTCAGGAAGGTAAAGGTGGAGTAGCAGTGAGCCAGAGCACTTCATCAGATTCGTATTCTCCCTTGTTTAGCGTTCTGGATTAGAACCAGTGTGATGCAAGGCGGCATTTTATTATGGAATGTCTTTTTTTGTGGGCAGGCAGATGAGGTTTTGGGGTCAGCTTTTATCTGCATGCAATGCTCAGCGATGGAGAGTAATAAAGCAGCTCATCAGAGTATGCTTTGCAATAGAGTGCAAGTATTTAGCTTCCCTGTTTGAGCATGTGTGATATTTCTTCCTGCTGTTCATAATGCAACCCAAACGAGATAGCCAAGCATCCATTTCTGCCCCAAACAGTCAAGGCAGTAGAGCCATAACCTCTTTTATCCTCAGTAATTATTGCATGTACCCTGCCAATGGCTGCTTTGTACTGTTTGATGCAGAATTATTTTCCTCTCTTTCATTTTGCAGCCAGAACCCTACAAGAATGTTCCGCAGCTCAAAGATTATTGGCGGCTGGCTTTCTGCTGCACGCCTAAGCTTTGTCTCCTGTGTGGCACTAAGTTATTCTTACTGCAGAGATTGTCATTATTTTAGAATAGCAAAGCCACTGGACCATATCCAAGCACTCAGGCACCTCCATGATAACAAAGGATTGGTACGTGGGGAAGGTGAAGTACAGTTTTGTGCCATCTGTACCTCCGTCGGCTTTTGAATCCAGTTCACTTAGTGGCTGCCTGCGTGTAGACGTTGAAAGGGACTACAGAAAGAATGAGTCTTTGTCTGCTTGAAGACTTACTTTGGATTCACACCACCTGTCAGGCTTGACATAAGGTCAGCAGTGCCAAACACTGCAAAGATATTAAGGAGAATGAGAATGGATTTCTCCCTTGTATCCATTGACAGCAACAGACCTTCTGTGCCAGTCATCCATCAGTGCCAGTCAGACAGATTCAGCTCCCTTCCCTGGCCTGTCTCTCTGCTGCCTGTGACCCTAGATTAACATGAATGAACTTGTAAGTGAGTTTGCCTTAGAATACCAGGTTTGATGGTAGGTGGCAGATGAACTGAAATGATGTATTCAGGACAGATTATTGAGGAGGTGAAAAAAAAAAGAGGCAAGCTAAGCTGTTTCTGCCTGGATGATAAAGCAGATATAATGATAGCACAGATCCCCAGCTCTTTGACTCCTTGTCCTCTGGGTGCAAAGTCAGTATAAATTAGAAAGCTGTCTAATTTGCTAGAGCCTGGGAATCCCCACCATTGTACTGGGACAATTAAGCTTGGGAATAGGCAGGGAAATCTCCATTGAGGGTTCCTACACAGGCACATGAGCATAGGAGACCTCTGTAAGGTGTCTGTGAAACTGATGGAAACTAGAGATGTGTTGTAATTCAGACTAAGCCCCAAACCAGGCAGAGAGGAGAGGGTTACAGGTTGCTCACAGGTTACCATCTGTAATAGAATCATAGAATGGTTTATGTTGGAAGGGACCTCAAAGATCATCTAGTTCTGACCCCCACCATAGGCAGGGACACCTCCCACTAGAGCAGTTATCACTGCTCTTGTTGCAGTGTAGTGCAAATTCAAAGATGTTTTGTCACCACTACCACAGAATGATAAAGAACCATTTTGCCAGATTCAGCAAAGCTCTGGTGGGGCTGAAGCCCACTGCTCCCTGTGCAAAAATACCTCACCTTCATGGTAAGAGGCTGGGTAGAAGGAAAAAATACCTCACCTTCATGGTAAGAGGTTGGATAGAAGGAAAAATACCTCACCTTCATGGCAAGAGGTTGGGTAGAAGGAAAAATACCTCACCTTCATGGTAAGAGTTTGGGTAGAAGGAAAAATACCTCACCTTCATGGTAAGAGGTTGGGTAGAAGGAAAAATACCTCACCTTCATGGTAAGAGGTTGGGTAGAAGGAACAGACATAAACAGACTAAGATAGAGGCAGGTGTCTATCTGTTGGATGGTAGGAAAGACCTGCAGAGGGACCTTGTCAGGCTGGATGGGTGGGCAGAAGCCAATGGGATGAGATTGAACAAGGCCAAGTGCAGGGTTCTGCACTTTGGCCACAACAACCCCAAGCAGCACTACAGGCTGGGGACAGTGTGGATGGAGAGCAGCCAGACTGGTAGGTAGTAGCTGAAGATGAGCCAGCAGTGTGCCCAGGTGGGCAGGAGAGCCAATGGCATCCTGGCCTGGCTCAGGAGCAGTGTGGGCAGCAGGACAAGGGAGGTTATTCTGCCCCTGTACTCAGTATCAGTATCAGTATCAGTATCACCACTCAGGCCACACCTTGAGTGCTGTGTCCAATTCTGGGCCCCTCAGTTCAAGAGAGATGTTGAGGTGCTGGAAGGTGTCCAGAGAAGGGCAACAAAGCTGGTGAGGGGCCTGGAACACAGCCCTGTGAGGAGAGGCTGAGGGAGCTGGGGGTGTGCAGCCTGCAGAAGAGGAGGCTCAGGGCAGAGCTCATTGCTGTCTGCAACTACCTGAAGGGAGGCTGTAGCCAGGTGGGGTTGGTATCTTCTGCCAGGCAATCAGCAACAGAACAAGGGGACACAGTCTCAAGTTGTGCCAGGGGAGGTCTAGGCTGGATGTTAGGTGGAAGTCCTGGCAGAGAGAGTGACTGGCATTGGAATGGGCTGCCCGGAGGTGGTAGAGTCACCATCCCTGGAGGTGTTCAAGCAAAGCCTGGCTGAGGCACTTAGTGCCATGATCTGGTTGACTGGCTAGGGCTGGGTGATAGTTTGGGCTGGCTGATCTTGGAGGTCTCTTCCAACGTGGCTGATTCTGTGATTCTATGTTTCTATTATTCTCAGACTAGGGACAATAATTTAAATGACTATCAAGATGCATTCTTAAAAATCATCAATCTGCCATCTTAACTACATTATTTTCTACCTTCAGGCACTTGTTGTAGGGATGATTTTTTTTTTTTTTTTTTTTTGTGAACATGATTCAAATAAATTGGCTCTTTTTCCTCGGTGGCTTCTTTAATTACTTTGTTATTATCCAAGGAACTGGTTTAATTTAAATGAACACAGTGTTCCTGCTACCACTACCCAGAGAAAACAGAGCCTCAGAACATGCTGTTTTGTAGTTACAGCGAGTGCTTCTGCATGGGGGTGCCAAAACTGGGCTGGTCTTATCCATTTACCTACTGTTACAAGATCTGAAAGACTCCTTCCAGCCCAGAATAATGACCTGAGTATCTTTTTTGTGAGTTTCTTTCAGGTAAGGAACAATGAGGACACTTTTACTCAGTCGAAGAAATATGTGTAACAGATAAACACTGGAAATTAAAGGCTGGAGCACCTCTGCTATGAGGATAGGCTGAAGGCGCTGGGGATGTTCAGCCTGGAAAAGAGAAGACTCTGGGAGGACCTTAGAGCTGCCTTCTGATACCTGAAGGGATCCTACAGGAAGGCTGCAGAGGGACTTTTCCTAAGGGTGTCTAGAGACAAGGTAAGGGGGAGTGGTTTGAAGCTGAGGGAGAGCATGGTTAGATTGGAGCCTAGGAAGAAATTCTTCAGTACAAGGATGATGAGACCCTGGAATAGGCTGCCAGGGAGATTGTGGATGTCCACTGTCTGGAGGTGTTTAAGACCAGATTGGTCGAGATCTTAAGCAACCAGGTGTGGTTGAGAAGCATCCCTGCCTGTGGCAAGGGCTTGGAGTAGATCATCTCTGAGGTCCTCTCCACCCCCAGCCATTCCATGCTATGGTTCTGTGTGTTTGCTCTGTCCTGTCCCTATATTCCTGTTAGAATAATACAGGTTATGAACCCATCTCTGAGGTTTTTCCACCCCCAGCCATTCCATGCTATGGTTCTGTGTATTTGCTCTGTCCTGTCCCTATATTCTTGTTAGAATAGTACAGGTTATGAACCCATCTCTGAGGTTTTTCCACCCCCAGCCATTCCATGCTATGGTTCTGTGTATTTGCTCTGTCCTGTCCCTATATTCTTGTTAGAATAGTACAGGTTATGAACCCATCTCTGAGGTCCCTTCCACCCTAAGCCATTCCATGCTATGGTTCTGTGTATTTGCTCTGTCCTGTCCCTATATTCCTGTTAGAATAGTACAGGTTATGAACCCATCTCTGAGGTCCCTTCCACCCTAAGCCATTCCATGCTATGGTTCTGTGTGTTTGCTCTGTCCTGTCCCTATATTCCTGTTAGAATAATACAGGTTATGAACCCATCTCTGAGGTCCCTTCCAACCTAAGCCATTCCATGCTATGGTTCTGTGTATTTGCTCTGTCCTGTCCCTATATTCCTGTTAGAATAGTACAGGTTATGAACCCATCTCTGAGATCCCTTCCACCCTAAGCCATTCCATGCTATGGTTCTGTGTATTTGCTCTGTCCTGTCCCTATATTCCTGTTAGAATAGTACAGGTTATGAACCCATCTCTGAGATCCCTTCCACCCTAAGCCATTCCATGCTATGGTTCTGTGTATTTGCTCTGTCATGTCCCTATATTCCTGTTAGAATAATACAGGTTATGAACCCAGTTCTACACATAGGTGTAAGATTCTTCCTCCCCCCACCCTCCTTTTGGTGTCTTTCCAACTAAAGTACATAATAAAACACATAAGAGGTGATTAAAAAAGAAATACCATGTAAACATTGGTACTTCATAAAACATTTAAAGACCTTACAAAAACTCAAACCTGAATTTCATTTCCTGAAAGAGTTATCATTTCAAACTCCATCCATTTCTTTTAAACCAAACCCATGTGTGTCTGAGGCAGTTTTAATCTGTGGAAAGACTTTATTTCTGGCTGGCCTGCTTGAGTGACCATTGAGTATGAAGCAACAAGTACAGCAAGTCAGGATATTGGGGGGAAAAAAAGGATGGATCTCAAAGAAGAAATTGTTGAAATCTAAGCAATTTCAGCTTGCTTGTCTTTTTTGTGTGTGCTGAAGAATGAGCTACAGGACTGTGTTTTACAGGGAGAGTCTAGGTAGCTGTAGAATGCTTTTATTGTCCTGTCTGTGTGAATGGTAAGAAGTTCCTTCTCCTTCAAAGCTGCCATTTACAGGTTTAAAGATTGCATTGGGTTGGAAAGGACCCTCACAGGGCATCTTGTTCAATATCCCTGCACTCAGCAAGGACAACTCCAACTAGATCAGAGCCACATCCAGTCTGATCTTCAATGTCTCCAGAGACAGGGTCTCAACCACATCCCTGGGCAACCTGTTCTGATGTTTCAACACTCTCATTGTGCAGAGCTTCCTCCTGATGTCCAACCTAAGTCTCCCCTGCTCCAGTTTCAAACCACTGCCCCTTGTACTATCACCACAGGTCCTTCTAAACAGTTCCTCCTCAGCCTTCCTGTAGGTCCTCTTCAGATATTGAAACTGATGTTCAAATCAGGATGGAGAATTACATGGACAATACACTATAGTACAAATCACAGGATCACAGGATACTAGGGATTGGAAAGGACCCAAGGAGATCATTGAGTCCAAGCCCCCTGCCAGAGCAGGACCAGACAATCTAGCTCAGGTCACAGAGGAACACATCCAGACAGACCTTGAAAGTCTCCAGAGAAGACTCCACAGCCTCTCTGCATGCACTGCCATTTTTCAGAGCAGCTTTCACATTTATGGTCATATGGGAGACAAATCACCACACAGATTCCTTACTTTTGTCCTTTAGCACTTTCTTAGTACCAGTGGAATCATAGAATCATAGAATCTACCAGGTTGGAAGAGATCTCCAAGATCATTCAGTCCAACCTAGCACCCAACCCTGTCCAATCAACCAGACCATGGCACTAAGTGCCTCATCCAAGCTTTGCTTCAACACCTCCAGGCACAGCAACTCCACCACCTCCCTGGGCAGCCCATTCCAATGCCAATCACTCTCTCTGACAACAACTTCCTCCTAACATCCAGCCTCTCCCAACACAACTTGAGACTGTGTCCCCTTGTTCTGTTTCTGCTTGCCTGGCAGAAGAGACCAACCCCACCTGGCTACAGCCTCCCTTCAGGTAGT
Organism: Pogoniulus pusillus; assembly: GCF_015220805.1. Lineage (NCBI taxonomy): Eukaryota > Metazoa > Chordata > Aves > Piciformes > Lybiidae > Pogoniulus > Pogoniulus pusillus. The sequence continues at coordinate 27,495,818 of NC_087277.1, forward strand.
TGTAGACAGCAATGAGCTCTGCCCTGAGCCTCCTCTTCTGCAGGCTGCACACCCCCAGCTCCCACAGCCTCTCCCCACAGGGCTGTGCTCCAGCTATGTTGTCATTCTCTGGACACCTTCCAGCACCTCAACATCTCTCTTGAATCAAAGTGCCCAGAACTGGACACAGAACTGGAGCACTCATCAGCAAACTGTTGGAGACAGGAGCAGAGATCTGTGCAGGGAGGAGCACGGTGTCAGTGAGGATGCAGCTCCCAGTCACTGGTCTCACAGTGCAGACACCTTTGTGTTTGCAGCACAGGTGAAACACAGCCTCTGGAGTGAATGGCTTTTCACACCATTCTGGTGTAGACAGAGACAGAAAACAGAGAGTGCTCTGACTAAAAGCCAGAGAAGAGCCTGGCCAGGCAGCTCTTTCTGCTTGATCTGTGCTTGCTGTAGGCAGCGACCTTGGTTTGCCCTGGTGTACCTCCAGCAGTTGCTCTAATTCCTGTTGCTGTTAGTCAATTAATGCTGTCATCAGGAAATCAGAGGGACAGGCAAGTACAAGGAAGGATCTGTGATTGTTCTCTTTTTTAACGTGGTCTCTACTGAGCATAAGGTTTATATTTGCTTAATTAGGACTTCACTATAAACATTAACGACCCCAAGGCCAACCTGAGCTGTTTGAGAAAGGTAATAAATTATCTGCCAGAACAGTTTGATCTCTGTATAGAAGCCTTAACTCCAGCTGGAGCCTGACTGCAGCCCCAAGCTTCCCATCACTTCATCTCAGATGTCTTTTTACTGCACCACAACTCCTCTTGCAGCAGCCTCAGACATGTCAGGAAGGGGGGAAAAAAAAGGAAACCTCAAACCCCACACAACATCAAAAGCCTCATCTTTGCCTTTCAGATGGATGCGCTGCTGCCCACCCCAGCGCTGCATCCCGAACAATCGTCGCTTCTTGCCACTACCAGGAGCGTGTCAGGATCTTGAAAGAAGTAATTAGATGCCAACTTTGGATAATAGAGTATTTAAAAATCAATTAGCCTTAATGGGGAATACTTCTCAAGTTTTCTCATGGTTCTGCTGTTTGACACCGTGTGTTGAAGTGTGTCTCACAGACAAGTAATAGCCTGGGGTCTCACGGGAAAGTGAAGCCTCCACTGTCGTGGGCTAAGAGTGCATTTTACTGCTCCTGGAGCCCATTCATTTCTTGCCATCCCAGCTTCAATGAACTTCCTAGCTGCTGTCAGTGTGTTTAGTGCATATGTCAAGCCAGCACTGGGCCTGCCCTGACATCAAACAAACTGGCAGCAATCAAGATATTACCTCAAGCTGGCAGGGAAGACAAATAACAGGACCCTAGGAGGAGGAATAACTGAGCTGCATTCTTTATTGACCACTCCAAGCTTCCTGTAATCCTGTGGCCACAGAATACTTAATCTGCTACAGATGATGGCACGGAGGGTGTTGAGGAGGAACAAGTTGTATCTTTTTCCTCGTGCTCCATGGAAGGTGAATCATTTTAAAGGTGAACCTGCTTTGGCAGGGGGGTTGGACTCAATGATCTCCAGAGGTCCCTTCTAACCCCTACCATTCTGGGAAAAAGGAGGCTTCTCATTTCCTGGGGTCTCCTTGGGAATCAGTCTGGTCCAAATGGAAATCAGTCTGGTTCAAATTTTCCCCCTGACAGTGCATCATTGTGGTCCAAATCTGCCCCCTTTAACTGCATCAGTCTGGTGCAAATTGGCCCCCTTTAAATGCATCAATCTGGTCCAAATTTGCCCCCTGAAAGTGCACTGATCTAGTCCAAATTTGCCCCCTTTAAGTGCACTGATCTAGTCCAATTTTGCCCCCTTTAAGTGCACTGATCTAGTCCAAATTTGCCCCCTTTAAGTGCATTGATCTAGTCCAAATTTGCCCCCCTTGCTGTAAGTCATCCTTGAATACATCTTCCAGAAGGCAGCTGACAAACACAGCCCTGCTGGTCTGCTTTGTATTTGTTTTGTTTTTTTTTCTTTCCCTTTACTGCTTTCTTGTTGGTGACCTGATGGTGTATGGTAGGACAGATAATCTGAATATAGCTCTCCCCAGATCACTTCAGATCGATTTGAATGTGAGATTTGCTTCTTTTATACCTTTGCCTTTTAAAAATACACATTTTATTTTGCCCCCTCTAAGGTAAGGAAAGAAACTAAGGAACCACAGGAATGTCACTTCCTTCTCTGTTCTCCTTTTGGTCCATCCCTGAGATTGAAGGATGTAAGAGGTGACAGCCTCAGGATTATCCTTTCCTTTTCTGATGGGTTCCTGAGCCCATTTTTCTAGGGAACCACCAGCATCAACAAGCTGCCAAGTTCTCCTAGGCAGAGGTCTGCTTAACTCTTCCTATTGATACTATTCCAGCTGCTATAGATACCAAATCCTCCCCTCTCCAGCTCACAAAAAAGGGCATTCAATCCTGGTGTTTGAGAACTATCAGGGAGAGGAGATAAGTGGGATTTGGAGCCCAGTAGTGCCAGCAGTGCAGCTCAAGCAGTCTCCACACCCTGCAGCAGTGCTTTGCCCAGTCTCCCCCTGGGAGAAGGGAAATCCAGAGTCCAGCTGCCCTCCAATGTCTCCAGAAGGGGGGAAAGAGCCCCAGCTTTGCTTTCTCCCCACGATTTTGTGACTGAAAAAGCCTTTCTTACACACAAGAGCAAATGCAGAGCAAACAAAGCGCTCTTATGTTATTCCAGTCCAAACCAACTCAATGTTTTGTTGATGCTGCATCTTAAAATGCCTATTTTGTTGTTGTTGTTGTCAGTTTAGTTTTTGGTTTGAGTCATTTTGGTACGTTTTAAGCATTTCAGAAATTCAACAGAGGGGCTGCTGGTGGAGCAGGCAAATATTTGCCTGTTCTACAGGCTAATAGCACAAATATGCTGCACGGGAAAAGGAATCATAAAGATGCTTTTAAAACATGCTTCATAAGCTAAGTAAACACAAACACATCTATAAGTAATAACAAAACTAAACAAAAAAAACCCCCAACCCACCCCAAACAAAACCATAAATCAGATTTTGTCTGTGGGGTGCCCTTTCGAGCATCAGAGCGTGGGAAGAGACTGCTGTGAAACATTAAAAAGGGGGGGGAAAAAGGGGGGAAAAGGCAAAAAAAGAGGAAAAAAAAAAGCTCTATTTGCATCATTTCAGTGGCTCCAGACAAAACAGCCATCATGGGCATGAGATGAATAAGGGATGCTCTTTCCCCTGTCATTTTGCCTGGTGCTTTCTGACATCAGCTCAAACTTTAAGCAGTGTTCAGCCTCTCTTTGCCATATTAGCCTCTCAACTTTGGCTGTAAAAGAAATAAAGAAAGAAGCCAACCCACCCAGATTGCAGCAGGAGAGCTGCTTTAAGTGTTCCCAGATCTCTCCCTGAAGTTAGCTTCTCAGGCTTTTTTATAGGAGCCTTCGGTTCATCTATCTCTTTAAGTACCTGTGATGGTTTGGGTGTTACCTGTCTCCCCACACTTGTGAGAATCACAGAGCCACAGAGTTGTAGAATCACAGAGTCATAGTGTCACAGAATCACAGTCACAGAATCACAGTCATAGTGTCACAGAATCACAGTCACAGAATCACAGAGTCACGCAGAGTCGCAGAGTCACAGTGTCACAGAATCACAGAGTCATAGAATCAGAGCCACAGTCATAGAGTCACAGTATCAGAGTCACAGTCACAGAGTCACAGAGTCAGTCACAGAATCACAGTCACAGAACCAGTCACAGTCACAGAATCACAGTCACAGACACAGTCACAGAGTCACAGTCACAGAGTCACACAGAGTCACAGTGTCACAGAATCACAGTCACACAGAGTTACAGTGTCACAGAATCCCAGAATCCCAGACTCACAGAATCAGAGTCACAATCACAGAGTCACAGTGTCACAGAATCCCAGAATCAGTCAGTCACAGAGTCACAGAATCCCAGAATCATAGACTCACAGAATTAGAGTCACAGCCACAGTGTCACAGAATCACAGAATCATAGACTCACAGAATTAGAGCCATAGCCACAGAGTCACAGAGTCACAGAGTCACAGAATCAGAGCCACAGCCACAGTCACAGAGTCACAGAATCAGAGTCACAGTCACAGAGTCACAGTGTCACAGAATCAGAGTCACAGAGTCACAGAATCAGAGTCACAGCCACAGAGTCACAGAGTCACAGAGTCAGAGTGACAGAGTCACAGAGTCACAGAATCACAGAGTCAGAGTCACCAAATTTCTTAGATTGGAGAAGCCCTTCAAGCTCTTCGAGTCCAATCATGAGTTTCACACTGACAAGTCCTTGACCAAACCAGATCCCTCAGCACAACATCTCATCACTGTGAATCGCTGTGGTTGCAAAGGACCACCAGCATCAGCCAGTCCAACCTTCATCCCAGCATCCTTCATCACTAGACCATAGCCTCAAGCACCACATCTACTCTTCTCTTAAACACCTGCAGGGATGGCAACTCCACCATCTCCCTGGGCAGCCCCCAGACTATCACCCAGACTAGACTCAGCTGAGCTGGAAATTGAAGAATGAAGCTTTATATTTACAGCTCAAAAATCTTCTTGGATAGTAAAATAAGTTTGAGTTTGAATGTCTCTGATGGTTTGGGTGCTACCAACTTAAGAAAATCACCCAGACGAGACTCAGCAGCTGGGAATTAAAGAATGAAGCTTTACATTTACATCTTAGCACAATATACAGTATCACAGTACCATAGTATCATCAAGGTTGGAAGAGACCTCATAGATCACCAAGTCCAACCCTTTACCACAGAGCTCAAGGCCAGACCATGGCACCAAGTGCCACGTCCAATCCTGCCTTGAACAGCTCCAGGGACGGCGACTCCACCACCTCCCCGGGCAGCCCATTCCAGTGTCCAATGACTCTCTCAGGGAAGAACTTTCTCCTCACCTCCAGCCTAAATTTCCCCTGGCACAGCCTGAGGCTGTGTCCTCTTGTTCTGGTGCTGGCCACCTGAGAGAAGAGAGCAACCTCCTCCTGGCCACAACCTCCCCTCAGGTAGTTGTAGACAGCAATAAGGTCACCCCTGAGCCTCCTCTTCTCCAGGCTAACCAATCCCAGCTCCCTGAGCCTCTCCTCGTAGGGCTGTGCTCAAGGCCTCTCCCCAGCCTCGTTGCCCTTCTCTGGACATGCTCAAGCATCTCAATGTCCCTCCTAAACTGGGGGGCCCAGAACTGAACACAGCACTCAAGGTGTGGTCTAACCAGTGCAGAGTACAGGGGCAGAATGACCTCCCTGCTCCTGCTGACCACACCATTCCTGATGCAGGCCAGGATGCCACTGGCTCTCTTGGCCACCTGGGCACACTGCTGGCTCATGTTCAGGTGGGTATCAGTCAGCACCCCCAGATCCCTCTCTGTCTGGCTGCTCTCAGCCACTCCGACCCCAGCCTGTATCTCTGCATGGGGTTGTTGTGGCCAAAGTGCAGCACCCAGCAGGTATTTACAATAGATACAGCCACAGACAGAAATAGACAAGTGAAAAAGTAATCCAAGAACACAGCAGCCCTCCCAGAAAGCAGAGTCCCCAGGAGGGGCTCCCAACCACCCTTCCACCTCCTTTCCAGCCCTCTGCCTTATCCCAGAGTTTACCTTGTGTGCAAGGTAAGGTTGGAGGATCATCAAGGGGGATTAGGAAGCAGACAGATTAGTTAGGCAGCAAGAAGTGCATGTAGTCAGAGCCCAAGAGCAGCTCCATTATCTATATTTATGTTCTTGTTCTTATCCATCTCAGCAAGCCTATGAGTGGTTGAAGGAGCTGGGCCTGTTTAGGAGGAGAGGTTGAGGGAGCTGGGCCTGTTTAGCCTGCAGAAGAGGAGGCTCAGGGGTGATCTTATTACTGTCTACAACTACCTGAAGGGACATTGTAGCCAGGTGGGGGGTGGCCTCTTCTCCCAGGCAACCAGCAATAGAACAAGGGGACACAGTCTCAAGTTGTGCCAGGGTAGGTCTAGGCTGGATGTTAGGAAGAAGTTCTTCACAGAGAGAGTGATTGGCATTGGAATGGGCTGCCCAGGGAGGTGGTGGAGGCACTGTCCCTGGGGGTCTTCAAGAGAAGCCTGGATGAGGCACTTAGTGCCATGGTCTGGTTGACTGGATAGGACTGGGTGCTAGGTTGGACTGGCTGATCTTGGAGGTCTCTTCCAACCTGGTTGATTCTATGATTCTATGAGTGCAGCAGACATCACCTTTGTTTCCTTTTCACAGCCTATCATCTAAATCCTCTCACTAAAGTATCCCAGCTAGGCTCAAACTAGCACAGTACCAACACTGTGAATCACCTTGGAGAGCTTTTTAAAAGTCTAGGAAAAGAAAAAAAAAAAAAAGAGAGAAAAAAACCCCTTTACTCTTGTACTAAAAATGAAAAATGGAGTTCCTTCTGGCTGAGAACTCTGTCATCATTTTCTTTTTCTTCTTCTAGACTTAAGGAGTAAGCACTTCCCAGGGTTTGCCTGACAGCTATTAGCATGTGTGAACACCTGCATAACTAAACAGAACAACGTGTGTAGAGCGTGTCCTTTAGCCAGCTTAGCAATTGATTCTGTTACAGAGTTGTGGTGATACAGCAGCAAGGAGCTCTGAGCACTTGTGTCATCTGCCTCCATTTTCCAACTGCTCCTCAGTCAGGTACACTAAAAAAATCCTGCTTGGAGCTGTGCAAGCTGCTGGGACCCTGGAAAAGATGCAGGGACTACTGCTTCAGATGCTGTCTACAACTGCCTGAAGGGAGGCTGTAGCCAGGTGGGGGTTGGTCTCTTCTGCAGACAACCAGCAACAGAAGAAGGGGACAGAGTCTGAAGTTGTGCCAGGAGAGGTCTAGGCTGGATGTGAGGAGGAAGTTGTTGGCAGAGAGAGTGATTGGCATTGGAATGGGCTGCCCAGGGAGGTGGTGGAGTGGCCGTGCCTGGAGGTGTTCAAGAAATGCCTGGCTGAGGCACTTAGTGCCATGGTCTGGTTGATTGGGCAGGGCTGGGTGCTAGGTTGGACTGGCTGACCTTGGAGGTCTCTTCCAACCTGCTTGATTCTATGACTCTATGATTTTATGAATGCAGGTTATGGCAGTACTGTGTCCTCTTTTCCCAAAACAACAGGCAGAAGCAAATAATCCAATTAGAGTAGAGGGACAAGAGTCCTTCTTAGCTAACTCCATCTTATTTAGGACCCTTTGGCAGCTTTCTGTACTGTTGCTGTTGCTAATAAAGGCAGCCTGTAGCAGAAAAAGGAATCCTGCATTCAAGTCCCAGCCCCTTGAACATGGAGCCAACCTTTTTTTATCATGTCTTTCAATCTCTTTTACTACAGGTGTAGTAATGGTAAAGGCTTCATTTGGAGTCATTACCACCTATTTTTCTGAAGTGACTACAACTGTCCTTAAACAAGGGTGTAAACAAAAAAATCCAGCCTGCTTTTAAGAATCCCTTACAAGAAAAATAAGCAGGGGATGTAAAAATGCCAATCCACCAAGACTGTACTTAGCACCAGAACATGTTCCAGTACAGAGCCATTTTCTGTTCTTTAGTTAACCAGGAGTTAATGTTGAGATTTCGTTTCCTCCTTTCCCTAGCAAGCACAATAAGACTATAGGAACTGTTGTGGAGCCTGAGGATGGGAATACAGGGAGGAAAGGCATCCCACCGATGGTTTTGTTTGTTACTGTCTGGCTTCCTGTTCTCATTTGTTTTCATAGAGGCTTTCCCTTCATCAGCCCATTGCCTGCTTTGCTTCTGCTTTCCTGCCCTTCCAGGTCTGAGAGCAGCTGTGCTAGCCTTGAACATCTCTGTGTCACCAGTCAGAGCCAGCGATGACCCTGTGGGATACTGAGACCCTGCAATGTCCCCCGGGGTTCTTTGACAGAAATGAGGCTCTGAAAGGACTGAAAGAGGCTGCCTTCTCCCCTCTGATCTTGCCATGTGGAAGCTCCAAGGAGGAGGGGCACTGTTTCACCTTCAGTATGGGATCTGGCATCAAATCAGCTTATGGCAATGGGATGCAGAAGAGGAACAGAATGAATTCAGCTGAAAGGAGCTCTTGTGCCCAGACAACAGTCCCATAGGCAGGAGAGTGAAGCTGTGCATTTATATGCAGTGTGGAGGGCTGGTGAGGCTGCTCTCTGGGCTCCAAGCGCTCTCTTGGTTAGACTTCAACATGACAGACAGCCATCAGGTGCAGACACAGATGGGAGATGTAGGAATCCTTCCTAGAGAGGACCAAAATAGCTCCTGACATTCAGAATGCTGCACTGGAGATGGACACTTGACAGAGACAGGGATAAAACCCACTGTGGCTCAGTGTGGAAGAAACTCTGTTTCCCTGAGAAAAGATCATAGCACCTCCTGAAGAGAGATCTCTTCTCCAGGTTGGGAGCCCCCAGACTCTCTTAGCCAGACTCCTTCAGTGCCATGGAGCAGCTGCAGCAGTTGGACCTTTTTTTCCACACTCAGATTTAGGTGGTTCCTCATTGCTGCTGTCAGGGCACCCCAGGTACTCCTACCTAGCAGTCATGGAGGAGTCAGGTCACTGCACCCTGAAAGGCAAGAGCACACCACACCTCTTCCCCTAAATGATGCCCAAGTCAGTTATTGAAGTGGATGTTCAGGGCTGACTTTATTACAGCATTGCAAGCTCGAGCAGCAGCGTGGTGCTCCCTGCAAGTGAATCCTCTTCCCATTAGACCATCTCAGTCCATTTGCAGTGTGAGGTTTTCTTTTCCTCAATACAAAGCTTTGCTGCTTCAGGTTATTTGGTTGTCACTGCTTTTGTGCTCTTGGTTTGCTTTGTGTGCACATGGGAGCAAAGAGGAAGTGAAGAGCAATCTTAGGTGGAAAAGAAGTGCTTCACATAGGGGCTGGTTATAAACAATCACTACTGCATGCAGGCTGGTGAGAAAAATGGCACCCAGAGGTCTGCTTTTCTCAAAACAAACCTAAGAACATGGAAAATTAGCAGCAAGGAATGAAATGAAAGACAGACAGCCCTCCCCCATTGTCTTAACTGTGATACTGTGATATTACAAGAGGAATGTGGATGTGCTGGAATGTCTCCAGAGAAGGACCACAAGGATGATCAGAGGGCTGGAGCAGCTCTCCTATGAGGAGAGATTGAGGGACTGCTGGGGCTGTTCAGTCTGGAGGGGAGAAGGCTCTGAGGTGACCTTATTGTGGCCTTTCAGTATCTTAAAGAAGCGTACAAGAAAGATGGAGAGAGAGTTTTTAGGATATCAGGTAGTGATAGGACGAGGGGGAATGGAACAAAGCTAGAAATGAGTAGATTCAGATTGGATGTTAAGAAGAAGTTCTTCGTCATGATGGTGGTGAGACCCTGGAATGGGTTGCCTAGGGAGGTGGTGGAAGCCCCATCTCTGGAGGTGTTTGAGGTCAGGCTGGATGAGGCTCTAGACAACCTGATCTAGTGTGAGATGTCCCTGCCCATGGCAGGAGGGTTGGAACTAGATGATCCTTGAGGTCCCTGACTGATTCTATGATAGGAAGAAGTTCTTCCCAGAGAGAGTGATTTGCAGTTGGAATGGGCTGCCCAGGGAGGTGGTGGAGGCACCGTCCTTGGAGGTCTTCAAGAAAAACCTGGATGAGGCACTTAGTGCCATGGTCTGGTTGTCTGGATAGGGCTGGGTGATAGGTTGGAGTGGATGATCTTGGAGGTCTCTTCCAACCTGGTTGATTCTATGATTCTATGATTCTATGATTAACTGGACAAGTCTGGGATCCCAGTGGGTGGGAGGTTGACCATGAGCAAACAATGTGCTCTTGTGGTCAGGAGGGCCAATGCCATTCCGGGGCTGTGGTTAGTAGGTGGAGAGAGGTTCTCCTCCTCTTCTACTCTGCCCTGGTGAGGCTGCATCTGGAGTACTGTGTCTAGTTCTGGGCCCTCTGGGTCAAGAAGGACATAGAAATGCTTGAGAGAGTCCAGCACAGAGCCACCAAGATGATGAAGGGAGTGGAACATCTCTGTACGAGGAGAGCCTGAGGGAGCTGGGGCTGTGCTGCTTGGAGAAGAGACTGAGAGGTGACCTCATTCCTGTAAAACATGAAATGACACCATCATGAGAGATGTAAAGGGTGAGTGGCAGGAGGCTGGAGCCAGTGACAGGACAAGGGGCAATGGGTGGAAGCTGAGGCATAGGGAGTTTCACATAAACATGAGTACCGGGGCTTGAGCAGGGCTAACTGAACAGACTCAGGTCATTCCGATAAGGAGACACAGCTGGAGAGGGGTGGCCTTGGGAGGCTGGCAGAGGAGCTGCCCTCTGTAGCTGAGCTGTGCCAGGAGGGCAGGCAGGTCATCCCTGGGAACAGGGGAATGTTGTGGCTGGCTGCACAAAGGGGGATCTCGGGGGGTAGTTGGTCAGGTCTGCCTCTATGCGTGTGGACAGCCCACGCTCTGCTACGTAAGCCTATCAGAAGCACATGCCTCTGTACTGAACTCCATGATACAAGCACCACACTTAGCTTCAACAAACCACCTCTGTACCATATTGGTATGAGTCTGTGTCTTTCCCACCCTCACGCGGCCCAAGCGAGGCCAACTCGGCACATGAGGAGGAGTTTTCATGGTGTGAGGGTGCCAGAACACTGGAGCAGGCTGCCCAGGGGGGTTGTGGAGTCTCCCTCTCTGGAGATATTCAAAACCTGCCTGGATGTGTTCCTGTGTGATCTCTCTAGGTGATCCTGCTCTGCAGGGGGGTTGCACTGGATGAGCTTTGGAGGTCCCTTCCAGCCCCTGACATTCTGTGATGCTGTGATTCTGATTAATCAATGCTTCAGCAGCTAAGGAATGACAGACTATGAACCTGTGGTGACTCACAAGCAGCACAGCACATGCCAGCAGGAGCAGCTCTGGGCTTTTCCATTCACACAGGTTTCAGCAAACCCTACCTAACTGAGAGTTTCTCACCAACATTCTATCAGAGAAACTCTTCACAGTATCACAGTATCCCAGTATCATCAGGGCTGGAAGAGACCTCACAGATCATCAAGTCCAACCCTTTAGCACAGAGCTCAAGGCCAGACCATGGCACCAAGTGCCATGTCCAATCCTGCCTTGAACAGCTCCAGGGACGGCGACTCCACCACCTCCCCGGGCAGCCCATTCCAGTGTCCAATGACTCTCTCAGGGAAGAACTTTCTCCTCACCTCCAGCCTAAATCTCCCCTGGCACAGCCTGAGGCTGTGTCCTCTTGTTCTGGTGCTGGCCACCTGAGAGAAGAGAGCAACCTCCTCCTGGCCACAACCTCCCCTCAGGTAGCTGTAGACAGCAATAAGGTCTCCCCTGAGCCTCCTCTTCTCCAGGCTAACCAATCCCAGCTCCCTCAGCCTCTCCTCGTAGGGCTGTGCTCAAGGCCTCTCCCCAGCCTCGTCGCCCTTCTCTGGACACGCTCAAGCATCTCAATGTCCCTCCTAAACTGGGGGGCCCAGAACTGAACACAGTCCTCAAGGTGTGGCCTAACCAGTGCAGAGTACAGGGGCAGAATGACCTCCCTGCTCCTGCTGGCCACACCATTCCTGATGCAGGCCAGGATGCCACTGGCTCTCTTGGCCACCTGGGCACACTGCTGGCTCATGTTCAGGCAGGTATCAATCAGCACCCCCAGATCCCTCTCTGTCTGGCTGCTCTCAGCCACTCTGACCCCAGCCTGTATCTCTGCATGGGGTTCCTGTGGCCAAAGTGCAGCACCCTGCACTTGGAGCTATTGAATGCCATCCCCTTGGACTCTGCCCATCTGCCCAGGCGGTTCAGGTCCCGCTGCAGAGCCCTTCTGCCTTCCAACTCAGTCACATCTGCCCCCAGCTTGGTGTCATCTGCAAACTTGCTGATGACTGACTTGATGCCCGGCTTCAAATATATCCAGACCTGGGTTAACACTGTTCACTCAGAAGCACTACAAATAAAGGATCTAATAAAAGTAGAGTGAGGTTGTCAAATAAAGAGAATGAAAAATAACCCTACACTTAAAATGAGCAACATGAGCCCGAGGTGCAAGCCAGTAGCACCTGCATCTTTTTGTTATGCTCCCTACATTTTGCACTTATCTTTGTTTGCACTTCACAGGTTCACAGGATGTTAGGGGTTGGAAGGGACCCAAGGAGATCATCCAGTCCAACCCCCCTGCCAGGGCAGGACAATCCTATCTAGCACAGATCACAGAGGAACACATCCAGACAGGCCTTGAAAGGCTCCAGAGGAGACCTCACAACGTCTCTGGGCAGCCTGTTCCAGTGCTCTGTGACCCTTACAGTAAAGAAGTTCTCCCTTGTGTTGAGGCAGAACCTCTTTTGCTGCAACTTACACACATTGCTCCTTGTCCTATCCCAGGGAGCAGTGAGCAGAGCCTGTCCCCCCACTCCTGGCCAACCCTCAGATCTGAGGAAGCCCCCTCCTGGCCAGCCCCCAACTTTTGAGGAGAATCAAAGCAAAGAACCTTGGATGGGCACAACAATGCTTCAACCTACCCATATACTGCAAGCTTTTTCCTCAACCCCAGCCCCAACCCCAATGGACTTGTCAGCAGTTTCTATCATTAGCAACAGAATCCCTCCTCTCTCCTGCTCTCTTTTTATGTTTTCCCAGGGCTGCACCAATAATGAATAATTTACCAGTGTGGAGAAAGAAAAGTGTCACTACTAGAGTCTCCAGGCTCATCACTCACAAACCTGTCACATGGGCAGGAGTCATCAGTGCCATTATTTGTGTGAAGAGAAATTAGCGCTAGTCTACTGCTGAGCCTCTTGCTCCAGCCGCTGCAAGCAGTGCCAGGCTCTTTACAGAGCAGATTGGCTGTGCCACTGCAAATTGCTTATCTCAGTCAAGCTAATAAATAAATAAATGAAGGAATAAGGAAGTCTTCTTCTCACTCACTCCACAGGGAGCATCCCCAGAAGGATTAGAGGAGGGGCACTGCAGTGCAAAAGGCTGTTACCTTTCCCACACTGGAGCAGTGAGAAAGATTTGCCTCTCTGCTACTAAAAAGGGGCCAGGAGAGCTTTCGAGCAGGACTTTGCAAAGGGTCTGGGTGTTTTTGTGCAGAGGGAATATGGCTTTCCATGCAAAGCGTGCTAGTTTGAAGCAGGGTAGAATGTTTTGGTGAGAAGAACTAGATCATAGGCTGTGAAAGGAAAACAGTGGTGATGTCTGCTCCCCTCAGAGTCTTGCTGAAGAAGAAATGAAAACATTAGATAACACTCTGGCCATTTTGTCTCACTCTCTGGCTGGGCTGTTGACTGAGCAACATCTCTCTAACACATCTTAGAATCATAGAATCAACCAGGTTGGAAGAGACCTCCAAGATCATCCAGTCCAGCCCATCACCCCGCCCCATCCAATCAACTAGACCATGGCACTAAGTGCCTTCCACTCACCCTTGCTTCTTAACCTCTTGGCTGAACCTCCATTCTTCCTTGGGACTGGGGTAAGGTTGAGAGGGGCAGGGGGAAGGTGCAGGGGTGGTTGAGAGCCCCTCCTGGGGACTCAGGTTTCTGGGAGGGCTGTTGTGTTTCTGTATTACCTTTTCCCTTGTCTATTTCTGTCTCTAACTGTATATACCAAGCTAGGAGCAGGTGTTGATATGACACCAAGGTAGGAGCAGCTGTGGAGCTGTTGGAAGGTAGGAGAGCCCTGCAGAGGGACCTGGCCAGGCTGGATGGGTGGGCAGAGGTCAATGGGATGAGACTGAACAAGGCCAAGTGCAGGGTTCTGCACTTTGGCCACAACAACCCCAAGCAGCACTACAGGCTGGGGACTGAGTGGCTGGAGAGCAGTCAGGACAGAGAGGGACCTGGGGGTACTGATAGATAGTAAGCTGAAGATGAGCCAGCAGTGTGCCCAGGTGGCCAAGAGAGCCAATGGCATCCTGGCCTGCATCAGGAGCAGTGTGGCCAGCAGGACAAGGGAGGTTATTCTGCCCCTGTGCTCAGCACTGCTCAGGCCACACCTTGAGTGCTGTGTCCAGTTCTGGGCCCCTCAATTCAAGAAAGATGTTGAGGTGCTGGAGCATGTCCAGAGAAGGGCAACGAAGCTGGTGAGGGGCCTGGAGCACAAATCCTATGAGGAGAGGCTGAGGGAGCTGGGGGTGTGCAGCCTGCAGAAGAGGAGGCTCAGGGGTGATCTTATTACTGTCTACAACTACCTGAAGGGGTATTGTAGCCAGGTGGGGTTGGCCTCTTCTCCCAGGCAACCAGCAATAGAACAAGGGGACACAGTCTCAAGTTGTGCCAGGGTAGGTCTAGGCTGGATATTAGGAAGAAGTTCTTCACAGAGAGAGTGATTGGCATTGGAATGGGCTGCCCAGGGAGGTGGTGGAGGCACCGTCCCTGGGGGTCTTCAAGCAAAGCCTGGCTGAGGCACTTAGTGCCATGGTCTGGTTGACTGGCTAGGGCTGGGTGCTAGGTTGGACTGGATGATCTTGGAGGTCCCTTCCAACCTGGTTGATTCTATGATTCTATGATACTGTAACTATCTGCTTGTATCTTGTGCTAGCTGTAAATAAATAGCTTCATTTATATTCCCAGAGCTGACTGAGCCTAGTCTGGGTGATTTATAAAGTGGGGGGGGGGGCAGGGAACACCCAAACCATCACACAAAGGAATAAGCATGTGAATTTTAGGAAGGAAAGGAAATGCCCTCTGTTGAACTATGAAACATAAACAAGGCACAAAATAGAACAAACTGGTGCCTTGAGTAAATAATCAGGGTGACAATGAGAACTGTTGTACTGTGAGTAGCTTCCTTCTGGGAAGGAAAGGAAGAGATGGGTAATGGCTTGCTCCAGCAGTTGTTTTCCGCCCATCAGTTGGGGGATTTTAAAGCTGCTATCATCAGCAGGTTTTTGGAACACCCCCTGTGTGAAATCCACAGCAAAAGCAAAGCTGCCATGGTCCCAGCTCATCCCTGCAGCAGAAGAATGACAGCTGGGACTCGCAGGCAGAAAATTCCACAGCCCCTCCTCGAGGCCTCAGCGGATCCCTTCAAAGGGCAAGGTTTGCCCTCCACCAGGGACCAGCCCCTGCATCTGGTGGGGTCCAAGCAGAGCTCCTAGCAGCAAAAAAAACCCAAAACACAGCACTTCCCACCTTGAAAGGTCTGAAATGGATTAATTCTCTTTCTCTTTCTTTGTTCCAAATAGTTTCCCAGTTTTAATTGCCTGTCTGGATAGGGGAGTCACAAGTGACAAATGTAATCCTTCGGAACACGAGAGATGCTCTCTCAAAATCAGAACCATTCCAGGGCAAAACAAACTCTGGAAGAAGGAACTTTTACATTCTGATCAGAAAAGCAGCCCATTTGTTGAAAAGTCTGGCATTTTCTCACCCTGAGAGGGATCTACAGGGAGCTGGCTCTCCAGCCTGGCTCTGTGCCCAGCAGCCAGCCTTTAGCACTGCCCTCACACTTCTCCTTGGCAGTGCAACTCCACCAAAACGCACTCTAGGGGCACCCCCCAGCTATGGCAGTCAGCATAGTCCCCAAAGTGGGAAGCTACATGAGAAACATAACACAGCCTTGGGCTGTATTATGGTTTGCACCTAAGATCCTCCAAGGACACTAAGCATCCTTCCTGACAGATTCACCTTCTCTCAGCCCTTGAGGACCACTCTGCCTCCATGTGAACCTGCAAGGAGACTGCTGTGTTTGCTTTTCAGGAGAAGAAGGATAGATGGTGTAGCTTGGAGAAGATCCCTCTGCCACAAAAGACACGTGGAAAGGCTCATTAGTGCTGCAGTCAGGAGGGAGCCCTGAAGTACCCAGATCTTACGAAAATGCCTGCATCCAAAAACCAATGGAAAACCTCAAAAAGCTTCTTGGATAGTAAAATAAGTCTGAGTTTGAAAGTTTGTGATAGTCTGGGTGTTACCTCCCCCCCTCCCACTTAAGAAAGTCACCCAGACTAGACTCAGTGGTTGGAAATTAGAATGAAGCTTTATATTTACAGCTTAGCACAATGGATGATCTTGGAGGTTTCCTCAACCTGGTTGGTTCTATGATTCTATGATTCTATACACAAGAAGGTATTTACAACAGATACAGCTACAGACAGAAATAGGCAAGTTAAAAAAGTGATACGGAAACACAGCAGCCCTCCCAGGAACCAGAGTCCCCAGGAGGGGCTCCCAACCACCCTTCCGCCTCCTTTCCAGCCCTCTGCCTTACCCCAGGCTTTGCCTTGCATTCAAGGTGAGTTTGGAGAATTGGCCAAGGGGATTAGGAAGCACTTAGTGCCATGGTCTGGTTGATTGGCTAGGGCTGGGTGCTAGGTTGGACTGGATGAGCTTGGAGGTCTCTTCCAAGCTGGTTGATTCTATATGCTGACTAATTTATCAGGGGGCTAATTTGTCAGGAACTGAGAAGGGAGGGTATTTTCCTGACTGGTTGGAGCTGCCTTGTCTATCTCCCAGCAAACACAAAACAAGATGCCCTTCCTCTTTCTCAAATGAGCAACAAGCTTGAGGTGATTTTGATTTACAACCACAGCTATGGTATTTGCTTCAGATGCTTCTTAGCACACACTGTACAACCTTTTAGAATAGAATCGTAGAATCAACCAGGTTGGAAGAGACCTCCAAGCTCAGCCAGGCCAACCTAGCACCCAGCCCTAGCCAGTCAACCAGACCATGGCACTAAGTGCCTCAGCCAGGCTTTGCTTCAACACCTCCAGCCACAGCAACTCCACCACCTCCCTGGGCAGCCCATTCCAATGCCAATCACTCTCTCTGACAACAACTTCCTCCTCACATCCAGCCTAGACCTGCCCTGGCACAGCTTGAGACTGTGTCCCCTTGTTCTATTGCTGCTTGCCTGGCAGAAGAGACCAACCCCACCTGGCTACAGCCTCCCTTCAGGTAGTTGCAGACAGCAATGAGCTCTGCCCTGAGACCTCCTCTTGTGCAGGCTGCACACCCCCAGCTCCCTCAGCCTCTCCTCACAGGGCTGTGCTCCAGGCCCCTCACCAGCTTTGTTGCCCTTCTCTGGACACCTTCCAGTACCTCAACATCTGTCTTGAATTGAGGAGCCCAGAACTGGACTTGGAGTTAAAAAGAATATGCAAGACTCTGGCTGTGTTTAACCCATTCTCAGCAAGCTGTCCTCTGCCTGGTGTGCATCCCAAGGCCTTGTTGGACAATTGTCACGGAAAGCTAATAGGCTTAAAACATGTCCTGGCTTGCCCCATCCTTCTGCTGATGGGGCAAGCAAGGGTGGGAGAAAACCAAGGCTTGGCAGGGGGCTTGGAACTAGAAGGTCCTTGTGGTCCCTTCCAACCCTGACTGATTGTATGATTCTACAACCACCTGAAGGGAGGCTGTAGCCAGGTAGGGGGTGGCCTCTTCTCCCAGGCAACCAGCAACAGAACAAGGGGACACAGTCTCAAGTTGTGCCAGGGAAAGTATAGGCTGGATATTAGGAGGAAGTTGTTGGCAGAGAGAGTGATTGGCATTGGAATGGGCTGCCCAGGGAGGTGGTGGAGTCTCCATCCCTGGAGGTGTTCAGGAAAAGCCTGGCTGAAGCACTTAGTGCCATGGTCTAGTTGACTGGCTAGGGCTAGGGGATAGGTTGGACTGGCTGATCTTGGAGGTCTCTTCCAACCTGGTTGATTCTATGATTCTGTGATTCTAAATCGTTAGCACCTATCATAGGTATTGGTCTATCAGCGTTTCAATACCCAGGCCACTTCTTAGCCTGGCTGCTCTCACAAGCAGCAAGCACCTCCTAAGCAGACAATGTTCACTGCTGTCTCTGCAGCACTGTTGACTCAGAATGCCTTTCCAATAAATCTCTTGCTCTGCCTTGGCTCTGAGCAGAGCAGTGGCAGCAGACATCTGCAAAACAAGCTTCTGCTGTAGGTCCACTGTGAAATTTGTTGCACCACTCACAAGTGGCCAATATCTCTCAGTGACTTAATGAGCTTCTCTGAAAAAAAAACCAGCAAACCCAAACATCCAAACACCACCATCCTGCCTCATCCCAAAGAAGCCTCTGATTGATGCAATCTGCAGCATTCCCCTGTTGTCAACTCATGCTTGCCTCGTGGTGCTGCGATAAATCACGAGCGCTCTGATGCAGTCGCTGGCTTCACTGCAGATTGAACCCACTGCAAAGATGCATTTAAACAGTTGCTTTGAAACTTAAACCTTTGGGTTGGTTCCCCCCCACCCCAGATTTCTTAACAGAGGCATGTTTTACAACAACCAATGTCTGCTTTCTCTCACACTTTGTTATTATCAATTAGTAGGGTCAAAGAGCTCCCCTTGGGAAGGTTTAAAACCACGTTTTTCCCCTTGGATTTTAATGCCCTACACTGCTTTCTGTGCCATTTACTGTGTAGCAGTACACCTCCCACTTGCCTTTGTGATCCTAAATATCTCTGCCCTGATTCCTGGCTGGGGGCACGAAGCAGCAGCCAGATCACAGCACCTCCACGCAGAACCCTTTTCTAACAGCACAATGGTAGCAGTTAAAAGAAATTAAATCTCCTGCTTCAGAAGGAAAAAAAAGGCAATCCCAAGCAAACACACAAACCCCACAGCAACTTGATATTACCCTCTGCAGCTAAATCTGAAGCTGTAAAGACCCCAAGCCAAAACATAATCACAGTTTAGGGAAAGCAGCACAATATGTAGGGTAACTGCAAGCTTTCGCCGCAACGGCAGAGCTACAGTACCAGCCACAAGGTGAGTTTATTTGTCTGTGTTGGAAGGGAGGATTTGGGTAGATTTCTTTAGCTGACATTTCTTCTTTCCTTTAAAAGAAGGAAGTGGAACATTCCCCTTTCCCTTTTGCTGCTCACCAAAACGGCAGTGGATGGATCCGTGGGTAACCCATCAGCTGCGGTTAGATTCCCCACACTGATCTCTTTGCTCTGAGCTATATAGCTGTAATGTCAGCTCTGGTGCCCTCAACACAAGAAGGACAGGGACCTGATGGAACAGGTCTAGAGGAGGGCCATGAAAATGATCAGAGCACCTCTGCTGTGAGGATGGGCTGAGGGAGCTGGGGGTGTTCAGCCTTGAGGAGAGAAGGCTCTGATGAGACCAAATAGCAGCCCCACAGTATCTGAAGGGGGCTACCAAAAGGATGTTTCCGAAGGCCTGAAGTAATAGGACAAGGAGAAATGGTTTGAAATTAGAGAAGAGCAGATTTAAATTGGATGTTAGGAGGAAGATCCCTCAGATGAAGGTGATGAAACACTGGAACAGGTTTCCCACGGAGGTTGTGGATGCCTCTTCCCTGGAGGTGTTCAAGAACAGGTTGGAGAAGGCTTTAAACAACCTGGTCTAGTAGGAGGTGTCCTTGCCACTAGGCAGGGGGGTTGGAATTAGATGGTCTTTAAGGTCCTTTCCAACTTAAATCATTCTATGAATCTATGAATCTATCAGCTCAGCTTTGAGGTAATTTCAGAGACACATAGGGTATAGGAGCACAGTGTGAGTTTTAGCCTTGGGGTTTCTTTATCAGGGTGGCCTCTTCTCCCAGGCAACCAGCAATAGAACAAGGGGACACAGTCTCAAGTTGTGCCAGGGTAGGTATAGACTGGATATTAGGAAGAAGTTCTTCACAGAGAGAGTGATTGGCATTGGAATGGGCTGCCCAGGGAGGTGGTGGAGGCACCGTCCCTGGGGGTCTTCAAGAGAAGACTGCATGAGGCACTTAGTGCCATGGTCTAGTTGATTGGATTGGGCTGGGTGCTAGGTTGGACTGGATGAGCTTGGAGGTCTCTTCCAACCTGGTTGATTCTATGATTAATGACAATCATACATCAAAAGGAGTTAGCCAAACTAACTTGGGTTGGAAGGGACCTCAGAGATCATCTACTCCAACCTCCCTGCCATGAGTCCAGCCTGATCTAGGGTAGGGTGTCACTGGGCGTGGAAGGGGGGTTGGAACTAGGTGATCCTTGTGGTCCCTTCCAACCCTGACTGATTCTATGATTCTATTCTATGATAAAACCCTGCTGGTTGGTGAACCCTCTTGCTGGGCATTGGCACCTTTGCAACCTTCTAGATAATGCGAAATGTTGCTTGAGCATTTGTTACAGAAAGGAAAGGACAAGAGGTAAGAGGTATAAACTACAGCACAGGAAGTTCCACCTTAACATGATCAAGAACTTCTTGACTGTAAGGGTCCCAGAGCACTGGCACAGGCTGCCCAGAGAGGTTGTGGAGTCTCCTTCTCTGGGGGCTTTCCAGTCCTCTCTGGATGTGTTCCTGTGTGACTTGAGCTAGATTCCATGGTCCTGCTCTGGCAGGGGGGTAGGACTCGATCTCCAGAGGTCCTTTCCAACCCTTAACAACTTGTGATCCTGTGGTCCTTTTTATTCCCAGATCATTTATGAATGGTCTGAACAGCAAAGGATGACTCAAAACCACCCTTTAACTGGACAGCTTCTGAAGATCTCTGAGACCTTTGTAACTGCTCTTCCACAGGGCTCTTTTTTTCCAATGAAAACACTACTCAATGTTATGGCAAAATCTCTGTAACATTTCTGTCTACTGTCAAATGAACTCAGCCTCACAACAGGAGAGCTGCAGTGATGGACAGCAGTGGTTCTGAGCACAGACCTACTGGCCATCAAATCACACTGGTGGTGCCCAGCAGTCATCCTGTGGTGCTGCTGCTGAAAATCTTGTAGCAGATTTTACATTCTAGTGCTCTGGGTTGTTGACAAGGATGTTAGTATGACACCAGTCACTTAAAAAAGTGTTCCTTAGCCTCAATAAACAGAAATTATCCCTGTCTTTGGCTCCCTGATTCAGTCTGTAGGCATCAGAACTTCTCCTTTTCTCCATATTAAATATTGGAATTAAAATCTCTGATTCATGCTTTCTTTTCACCAGAGAGCCAGATGGACTCTATGCAAAATTATCATCTTTCTTGACTGGAAAATGGCAAACTTTTCTGGTCCTGTGACAAGCTCCTCTGGGGAAAATTCTCAGGTTTCTTTCCCTGCAGCCAGTTTCACATGGCATTATCTTTAACTCTAGGAAATCAACCTTTTATAGTGTAAGATATGTTGCTGGTTGAGGTCGTTGTCCATTTTACCGTATGGAACCTACCAAGGAGATGATATCTGTTACTGCAACCCTGGTTGTAATCCAGCAATTCATTTTATTCACACTGGAGTTCAGAAATGAGTGCTCCTATTGGCTAAAAAAAGAAAAAGCAAAGACCCTAACCCAGCCTTTTTTTTGTGGCAGTGTGAGTGCTAAGTGAATGTCTCTTTCTGCAAGTTAAGCAGTAATATAATGATTGTGCTGGTTGTGACTCTGGCATGTGTGATGGATTGCAGGCAGCACCTTGATAGTTAAGGCATCGACCAAAGTCTGTTAGGTCTCCTATGGTTTGCACCCAAGGCAGCTGGACACCTAGAGGGAAGGAGGAGAAGCCAAGAGCGAAGCATCCAACATCAGCAGCTCAGCCAGAAGTCAAGGTGACAAGGACCTCCCTAGATGGCAACCAGGCCCTTGTGGTGATATTAACACACTGAGGTCTGAAATGGGCTGCCCAGGGAGGTGGTGGAGTCACCGTCCCTGGAGGTGTTCAAGGAAAGACTGGATGAGGCACTTGGTGCCATGGTCTAGTTGACTGGCTAGGGCTGGGGGATAGGTTGGACTGGCTGATCTTGGAGGTCTCTTCCAACCTGCTTGATACTATGATTCTCCAGGTGCCTGACTTTCCACTACACTGCCATTTGGAGACAGGTTTTAACCTCACATCCATGCCACAAAGCCACTTCACTGATGGCAGTCACTTGCAATTTCATCTGATCCGTCAGTCTTTGTTAGTTGCCTACTAACTTGATTTCCTCCCTTGGCCTCTAAACAACTTGTGATGGTTTGGGTGTTCCCCCACTCCCTCACACTTTAGAAATCACCCAGACTAGACTCAGCCAGCTCTGGAAATGGAATGCAGCTTATATTTACAGCTTAGCTCAATATACAAGCAGATAGTTACAGTATATACAGTTATAGACAGAAATAGACAAGGCAAAAGGTAATACAGAAACACAACTCCCCTCCCAGAAACCTGAGTCCCCAGGAAGAGGTCCCAACCACCCTTTCACCTTCTCCCTACCCCTCTCAACCTTATCCCAGTCCCAAGGAAGAACAGAGGTTTGGCCAGGGGATTAGGAAGCAAAGTGGATTAATCAAAGAGATGGCAGAGAGGCTAGAGAGAGACAGATGCAGCCCAGAGCTCCCCAGCAGGAGTGAGTTATCTATGTCTGGATTCTTGTTCTTGTATCTCTCAGCAAACCTATGAGGGAATTAGGCATCATTCTGCTGTCTTTTTCTTCCTGTCAGGCTATGAGGAGAATTGGAGAGTTTTACTTGAGAGAATAATTTACTTAGTATATATATATATTAAAAATGCATTCAATTGGGATAGAAATGAGGTCATAGAATCATAGAATCAACCAGGTTGGAAGAGACCTCCAAGATCATCCAGTCCAACCCATCACATCAAACACAACCACAGCTTTCAGGAAAAAAAGAAAAGGGAGGAAAAAAACCAACCCAAGACAAAAGAAGGAGACATCTTTGTGCCTTGCTATTTAGGGCTTTTTAACCTATTTTCTTTCTGAAACTAGGAGGATGTTTCAAAGTGTTCCCATTTAATTAGCTCACATGAGAGAAGCATGCAGTAGTTAGCAAAAAGCCCAAATGATGCCCATGCTACTCTCTCCCTCCTGTGATGAATATTGCTTCATTTCCCACATCTCCAGTCTGATGTTCTCCCTCTCTCCCTCCAAAACACCTGTGCTTGTAGGCTAAGAATAGGAGCCCTATTCAGCTCTGTCACAAAAGGGAAGAAGAACATCTGGGCTTGTACATCCCCAATACCTTCTGGCAAACATTGTTCCACACATGCCCATTTCACACTTTTCCCTACCCAGCCTGCTGGGGGGGGGGGGGTGGTTCTGAGAGCTTTTCTGGGAGCCTTGCTGAGGGAAAACAGGGACAAGCATTTGTCCATAGGCACTGGAGGGGCGGTTTTTAGCAGCTGATAAGGAGACCTGAGAAGAGTGGCTCAGATTCATGCCTGGTACAACTCTGCTGACTCTAATGGCTTTTTTAGCAGGGCTGAATTTGGCCTCATGTTGTTAGCTGTGTGCATATTAGAAACGGAGTCGTTTGCTAGGAGGGAAACAGTCAACATCTTATTTGCATCCATGCATATCAACAATGCAATTAGGGCAAACTTCTTGGAGAATTGGATTCAGATGGTAATTAAAGAATTGTGTTATGAATTTTAATTTGACATTAGTGAAGTAAATTATTCTGTATTGCTCTGTTCTCACAGTTTGGGCAGAATACATTATGCTTTTGCTTACTGAGACCTTTGAATTAAAAGGGAAGGAAAAAAAAACCCAAACCCAACAGAAGTGCCTAGTCCCTGTGTCCTTAGAATCTAATTGTGTGGAAGAAAATGAGTTACATAAAACATTCGCCAGCAATTCAGAGTCAAACAGCAGCAAACATCATTCCTTTGATTCCCACCCACAATTTGGGGACTGTGTTGGGTGGGTTGGGGGAGGAAAGTCAGCAATAATTTGTAAGATGTAATACAAAAGTGAAAGAACATAAAGGTAGCTGCTTTGATAAGACAGAGAGAGTGATTGGCATTGGAATGGGCTGCCCAGGGAGGTGGTGGAGTCGCCGTCCCTGGAGGTGTTCAAACAAAGCCTGGCTGAGGCACTTAGTGCCATGGTCTGGTTGACTGGATAGAGCTGGGTGCTAGGTTGGGCTGGATGATCTTGGAGGTCTCTTCCAACCTGCTTGATTCTATGATTCTTATTCTTCTTCTATAAAGACAGGTGAGGTAGAGACATTTTAAGATAGAAGCAGCATCAAGTTCTGTATCGCTGCTAACTGAATATGGCCAGCACATCTGACCTTAGAAACTTGTATTTCACCTCTCTCATACACCTTGAGTGCTGTGTCCAGTTCTGGGCTCCTCTATTCAAGAGAGAAGTTGAGGTACTGGAATGTGTCCAGAGAAGGGAGATAAAGCTGGTGAGGGGCCTGAAACACAGCCCTATGAGGAGAGGCTGAGGGAGCTGGGGTTGTTTAGGCTGGAGAAGAGGAGGCTCAGGGCAGAGCTCATTGCTGCCTACAACTACCTGAAGGGAGGCTGTAGCCAGGTGGGGTTGGTCTCTTCTCCCAGACAACCAGCAACAGAACAAGGGGACACAGTCTCAAGTTGTGCTGGGGTAGGTCTAGGCTGGATGTTAGGAAGAAGTTGTTGGCAGAGAGAGTGATTGGCATTGGAATGGGCTGCCCAGGGAGGTGGTGGAGTCACCGTCACTGGAGGTGTTGAATCATAGCCTGGCTGAGGCACTTAGTGCCATGGTCTAGTTGACTGGCCAGGGCTGGGTGCTAGGTTGGCCTGGCTGAGCTTGGAGGTCTCTTCCAACCTGGTTGATTCTATGATTCTATGATTCTGAGAGTGCAAACATATATGTCATAAACTCATCATAGAATGACTTAGGTTGGGAGGAACCCTGCAGAACATCTGCTCCTGTACGTGCATTTGTGTCCATAGTTTTGAAGGTCTGACCTCCTAAGAAGCACAAGCCCAAGGGTTTAGCTGCTTTTTCTTTTGCACCACTCTTGTGTCCAGTAACTAGGTGCTGATCTTCATGTCTCAAACTCTGTGCTAGTGGTTGGCAGAGGGCTTTAAAGGAAGGACAATGACAATTGTGGCATAAGTATTTGCTGAACTGAAGAAATCTAGGTTCACACTTGTGGGAGGAAAGGAAGTGAGGCTTTTAGTAGCGGTCAGTGTAATGTTTAATGAAGCCCCTGAAGGTGATCCTCCTTGTGCAAGGTGCTCTGCATGTTTGCAGTAAAAAGTGATCCTTTCTCACAGAATCTTCCCTCCATGCTGATAAGACACAGGGCACTGCACAGGAAGAGCAGAGAAGGGGATGGCACCTGAGTGAGCCTCATGTTGTGGGCATGGCAGGACAGGGTGCTGGCAGGGGAGACCCATGAGCAGCTGAGTGACATAGAATCATAGAATCAACCAGGTTGGAAGAGACCTCCAAGATCATCCAGTCCAACCTAGCACCCAGTCCTATCCATAGTGTGAGAGTTGTGTACAGGGAGATGTTAAGTTATGGATATGGTTAGATTCAGTGTTCTTAAGGTCTCTTCAAGCCAGGTGATTCTGTAATACTGTTTGTCTTTGTTCCAGGCCTCCAAGCTTCTGCATCACCTACTCAGACATTGTCAAGGGTTGGCTTAGCTAAAGGGTTTAGAAAATAAAAGAAGGGGGAAAAAATATTGTGTTCAGCTCTTCCCTCCTGAAAACAAGCGAAGAGTCAAACTCCCTTTAGAGACTGGAAGACCTGGTGCCTATTTCCACTCCTGCTGCTGCTCCCCACCAGGATGCTCAGGGAGAGTTTGCACTCTGGTGAGGGCACAGCTCCTCTTCACTTCCCCACATTCACAGACCCACAAATTTCTTCACGTTGGAAGGGACCCTCAAAGGTCTTTTGACCCCTGTGCAGTTAGTAGAGACACCTCCAACTAAAAACAGTATCACAGTACCACAGTATTATCAGGGTTGGAAGAGACCTCACAGATCATCAAGTCCAACCCTTTACCACAGAGCTCAAGGCCAGACCATGGCACCAAGTGCCACGTCCAGTCCTGCCTTGAACAGCTCCAGGGACGGCGACTCCACCACCTCCCCGGGCAGCCCATTCCAGTGCCCAATGACTCTCTCAGGGAAGAACTTTCTCCTCACCTCCAGCCTAAATTTCCCCTGGCGCAGCTTGAGGCTGCCCAGGGCCACATCCAGTCTGATCCTGAATGTCATCACGGCCTGTGTCCTTGCTGGCAGGTGGCTGCCAAACCTGCTCTTGAGGCATTCTGGTGATAAAGATGCCACATGTAGGCAGTCCATCCCAGTATTTCACTGTCTCCCTGTTAAATCCATTCTTTCCTCTTCCACAGGCATTTTTCTTGCAGCAATTTCAGTCAATCAGGCCTTTTATTGACTAGTGAGGAAACTCTTGAGGTCCATTTCGAGTCACTGAAGCCATGCCAGTTTCTACCAGCTTGAAAGGGCTTGAATGTTTTATTGCAAGGGAGAAATGAAAGTCATTTTGTAGCCTGGGTTTCTTAATAGCAAAAAAAAATAACCAGCTACAATTCCAGGGCATGATATTATCATACAAAGGGCTGCAGCTCCACTGCTTCCCTGCTGGACAGCTGCAGAGCCAAGCATTTCACAGGAGCTAGGTGCTCTCATGAGAAGGAGTTTCTCTGTTATTTCCATTGTAGATTAAAATGTTTAAGAGTTAAATAACCTTTGGATGAGGTCTTAACCTCACGTTTGCATAAATATGGACTTGTTCAGCTGAAATCTATAAAGCTACACAAAAGTAACCCCAGAGTAAGAGAGGATCCAGCCCAGAATCTGTCAATATATTCTCAGCTCCATGATATTGCTCAGCACCAGCACCGTACTGGCTGGTCCCATATGCTTCCAAGTGTCCTGACAGAGGTGTTTGCAACTGCTGTTGGAGCACTCAGCTCTGTGCTACAATGTGAAACAGATGGTAGAGCTCTGTAAAATAATATATCCAAAGGTACCCACTGTAATAACCCTCCTGGTATTTGTGTCTTTGAGGGAAGTTTACTACAGATGTTAGCCAGAGGACATACTAAGCTCGTTCAGCAGATGTCTTCAGGGAAGGTAGGATGCTTCACTCCTTAGGAAATCAAAAATACATCACACTTCCTTTCCTTTTTTTTTTTCCTTCTTCCTGAGGTTAGTATCTTCAGGTGTTATGTGTCAGTTCCTCACTCTGTGTGGACACAGAGAGGCTCTTCCACCTTCTGCCAGCGAGCTGCTGCACTGGGGAGGCTGCTGCTGCAGTGCCCTGCCTGCTGTGGGTGCCACAGAGAGAGGACAGAGCCCACAAGGGGTGACATCTTTTGTTAGTGGCACAGCATAACAACCTTGAGTGTTGTGTCCAGTTCTGAGCCCCTCAATTCAAGAGAGATGTTGAGGTGCTGGAAGGTGTCCAGAGAAGGGCAACAAAGCTGGTGAGGGGCCTGGAACACAAACCCTATGAGGAGAGGCTGAGGGAGCTGGGGGTGTGCAGCCTGCAGAAGAGGAGGCTCAGGGCAGAGCTCATTGCTGTCTACAGCTACCTGAAGGGACATTGTAGCCAGGTGGGAGGTGGCCTCTTCTGCCAGGCAACCAGCAACAGAACAAGAGGACACAGTCTCAGGTTGTGACTGGGACAGTCTAGGCTGGATGTGAGGAGGAAGTTGTTGTCAGAGAGAGTGATTGGCATTGGAATGGGCTGCCCAGGGAGGTGGTGGAGGCACCATCCCTGGAGGTGTTGAAGCAAAGCCTGGCTGAGGCACTTAGTGCCATGGTCTGGTTGATTGGCTAGGGATGGGTGCTAGGTTGGACTGAATGAGCTTGGAGCTCTCTTCCAACCTGGCTGATTCTATAATTCTATTAATGCCAGCAGCAGTCTGTAGCCAGCCTGCCCACCTCCTAAATGCTACAGAACATTAAAAAGTAACAACAACAAGAAAAGCAACAACCCTGCACTGTCCCTCCTCATTAAGCTTTCAAAGCTTCTGCTCCCTTTGTGGAGTCACCACTCTCTGGCCTGGTCAATAATGTCTGAAATGAAAAACTCCTGTCCACCCGGTGATGAGAAAAAAACCCAACCAAAACCCAAACAAAACAGCAGAGAGAATTTTACAGTAGCTGCTTAGTGCTGGTTTTGGTAGTCCTGGTTTGAAGCTCAATAAAAACATAATGAAAAAAAACAGAAAGAAAGAAAGACTAAAGGCAAGAAAATTAAAGAGGTGATCAAATGTTTTAAAGACAGTTGCAGTGAGAGAGATTCTCTGTTCTCCTGTTTAATTTCTTTTAGTCTTTATCACCTGTTCACAAGACAGCCACAGGCTGGTGAGAAAGTGATGCCTTTTTTTCCCCTTCATTTCCATTTCCTCCCCCCACCCTCCTTTTTTTTTTTTTTTGGTATGAATTTGTTGCTCATGGAACACAATTGTCTTTGCTTGCCCTCAAGACCCAAAATAAGGAGCAAATGTATATCTTAAAACAGAATAGAATAGACCAGGTTGGAAGAGACCTCCAAGCTCAGCCAGTCCAACCTAGCACCCAGCCCTAACCAATCAACCAGACCATGGCACTGAGTGCCTCAGACAGGCTTTGCTTCAACACCTCCAGGGACGGTGACTCCACCACCACCCTGGGCAGCCCATTCCAATGCCAATCACTCTCTCTGCCAACAACTTCCTCCTAACATCCAGCCTAGACCTCCCCCTGCACAACCTGAGACTCTGTCCCCTTGTTCTGTTGCTGGTTGCCTGGCAGAAGAACCCAACCCCACCTGGCTACAGCCTCCCTTCAGGTAGTTGTAGACAGCAATGAGCTCTGCCCTGAGACCTCCTCTCCTGCAGGCTGCACACCCCCATCTCCCTCACCCTCTCCTCATAGGGTTTGTGTTCCAGGCCCTTCACAAAGCCTTGCTGCCCTTCTCTGGACACCTTCCAGCACCTCAACAACTCTCTTGAATTGAGGAGCCCAGAACTGGACACAGCACTCAAGGGATGGCCTGAGCAGTGCTGAGTACAGGGGCAGAATAACCTCCTTTGTCCTACTGGCCACACTGTTCCTGATCCAGGCCAGGATGCCATTGGCTCTCTTGGCCACCTGGGCACACTGCTGGCTCATCTTCAGCTACTATCCACCAGTACCCAATGTGATGCTGAAGCCCACCCCTGTTCTCGCTAACATGGCCTTCTTCACTGCTAG
Source organism: Pogoniulus pusillus (assembly GCF_015220805.1). NCBI lineage: Eukaryota > Metazoa > Chordata > Aves > Piciformes > Lybiidae > Pogoniulus > Pogoniulus pusillus. Next base: position 27,524,681 of record NC_087277.1, read on the forward strand.
GGCTACTGCCCCCAGCCAGCTCCAGCTTTAGCACACAAGTTAGGAAATCCAGCATGGGACAGCAGCAGCAAACAGCTTCTTCACCATACAACAACTCACAGCCAGTTGGTGTGATCTGCATTTCCAGCTAGAGGAGATTTTGAGCAGAATTAATTGTGAATTACTTCTAGCCTAGTTATAATCTCAAAGACCATTTCATTTTGGCAGTAGAAAGGAGCTGCACTTTCTGCATAAAGCCAATGCCTACAAAACAGAAGAAGGCAAAGCATGATCAGTGTGGTGAGCAGAAGATAAACCAAGCTCCTTGGCACTGGGCAATGGCAGAGGAAGTCTGTTTCCTCCCTGATAGCTAGTCGAACATTGTTACCCTAAGCTGGGCTGGTTCTCCTCCCACCAGGCTGTTCATACACCATCTGGCCATGCTGAAAATTATCAGGAGCATTATGTTGCATCTTCACTTATTAAAAGGCTGAATGCAAACTTTGCAGAGCATACAGAGTGTTACAGCTTACTGCACTGGAAACTTTATACCATTACATCTAGCGAGGCCCCTGAGCCTCTCTTTTAATGCCTTGGAAATGCGACAAAGTAGAGCCAAGAAAGGGCAAAGTTAAACATGAAGCTTTAAAATCTTATTTTTCCCCTCCCACCTCCCTTCTTCTTTCACATAAAACTGGAAACAAAACAAGTTTATACTTATTCTGCATTTTAAAACCAAGAACAGTGTAAAACCTTTCCCACAAGCATTTTGTCTCTTCTGCCTTTGAGGGGTGGAAGCATCTTCAGGAGAAAACTGCAGTGCTGGCAGGGGTTTTTTTTCCCCTTTTCCTCAGGCCTCCCCCATTAAAATTTGCTTTCAGTACAATGTGAACAGAAAAGCATCTTCAGATGTTGCCTAGGTAAGAGGTGAAATGTAATTCTAACTGTAAGAATCAAATATAGTAACAAATATATTATAATCAAAATAGATATTGTGCAGTCTGAAGAAAAGGAGGCTCTGAGGTGACCTTCTTGTGGCCTTCCAGGATCTGAAGGGGGGCTACAAAAAAGCTGGGGAGGGACTTTTTAGGCTCTCAGGGAGTGACAGGACTGGGGGAATAGAGCAAAGCTGGAGATGGGTAGGTTCAGCCTGGATGTGAGGAGGAAGTTGTTGAACATGAGAGTGGTGAGAGCCTGGAATGGGTTGCCCAGGGAGGTGATTGAGGTCCCATCCCTGGAGGTGTTTAAGGCCAGGCTGGCTGAGGCTGTGGGCAGCCTGCTCTAGGGTAAGGTGTCCCTGGGCATGGCAGGGGGGTTGGAACTAGATGATCCTTGCAGTCCCTTCCAACCCTGACTGATTCTGTAATTCTATTAGGGGCCATTCTACTACTCCCAGGTTCACTTTTCCTAACTGTTTTTTCCTTACTTCTCGTTAGGATGGAAAGAACAAGAGTCATAATGAATCCTATTCATTGTTTCATGTTGTTTTGCTGACTTTTTTATCAGGTGTTGGGATTCTATTATGTCTCCATGTGTGTGATGGTTTGGGTGTGACCTACCCCCACACACAGGAAAATCACCCAGACTAGACTCAGCAACTGGGAATTAAAGAATGATGCTTTACATTTACAGCTTAGCACATATACAAGCAGATATTTGCAATCTATAGACAGAAATAGACAAGTTAAAGAGCAATACAGCAACACAACAGCCCTCCCAGAAAGCAGAGTCCCCAGGAGGGGCTCCCAACCACCCTTCCACCTCCTTCCCTTCCCTCTTCCTTACCCCAGACCTTGCCTTACATGCAAGGTGAGTTTGGAGAATTGGCCAGGAGGGTTAGGAAGCAGAGGGATTAGTTACACAGACAGCAGGTTAGAGAGAGATGGGAGGCAGCTAAAAGCCAGAGAGCATCTCTGTTATCTATGTTTCTGTTCTTGTTTTTATCCATCTCAGCAAGCCTATGAGTGCAGCAGACATCACCTTTGTTTCCTTTTCACAGCCTATCATCTAATTCCTCTCACCAAAATATTCCAGCTAGCTTCAAACTAGCACAGTGTGTTAAAGCACTCTGTCACCACTCTCAGTGTCCACCTTCCTTTGATGGGCAAGTTGGCATTTCCTGCAGTAACAAGAGGATAATATGCTGACTTGACCCTTATCTTAGTTATTCCTACAACAAAATCCAGTGGGCTGGGCAATTAGAACACTGCATATGTTAACAGAATCACAGAATTTCTTAGGTTGGAGAAGACCTTCAAGCTCATCAAGTCCAATCATAAGTTGCACACTGACAAGTCCTTGACTAAACCAAATCTCTCAGCACAACAGCTGAGTTTAGATTCAGATTTCCACAGACAGGGGACATAGAAAGGATACAGAAATTGCCCACTCCTGCTCAACAAACAGACAACAAATGCTGGGTGTAGGGTTGAGAGTTCCAGTGTTCAGAGCACTGCTTCCACTATTGACTCCCATTAGTATTTTGAGAAACATACTTTTTAATTCCAGAGTTAGAATCTCTCACTACTCAGCAGCTTCATGTAACTGAACCCAGGAAATTCAGCAAAACGCCTCCAGTAGCTCTTAGAATCACAGAATCATAGAATCAAGCAGGTTGGAAGAGACCTCCAAGATCATCCAGTCCAACCCAGCACCCAGCCTCCACAACACCACCCAGGCACCATCAAGCAATGCCTTGGAGGAACCTCCTTTTACTCTGCACATGCAGCAGCCTGAGCGGCCAAGGCTCAGCTTCCCTAAAGCCTTCGTCGCTCAGATTATCCTCTTCTGTTTGTTGCTTGTTGTCACCCAGATCTGCCACACAGTACACAAGCAGATGTCTTTCTAAGCCAGGCTCTATTATTTTATGAAACCTCCTGCAAAACACAGAGGAATTGATGGTGGTAGCTGTCGAGCCTGAAAGCGATTCAAGCTCATTTGCCCTTTCCTTCGCTGCATTTTGGGGTGTTATATAAATACAACAGCAAATGTAAAATGCAGGTTAAGGAAGTCATTCTCAACACTTCTGGGGTTTTTTTTTGCTGCTTTCTGCCCTGTGCTGGCACCTTTTTTTTTTTCCTTTCTTTTCTTCTTTGAAATCACTTTTTTTCCTGGCCCATCAGCTAACATTGGAAGATTTGGAGGGGTTTGAAAGCCAAAACAATAGGTTCCTCTGTGCACGTTAGCATCTTTGTCAAAATCAAGTATTGAATCAGAACCAGGATCCATCCAGGTTCTTCACAAACCACCCTAGACACATTCCTCATTAGGCATCTGTTTATTCCAAAACACAAACACACAGGGGATAGAATTAGATAACACTTTTCTGGCTTACTAAATGGGTTAGACTTAGTAAATATGGTACTCGATTTTCAACTGATTCTACCATCTGTCAGCAAACTTATTGCTTTTAGCAGGGGTTTTTCTTGTGGTGGTTTCTAGGATTTCCTCCCTTCCCCCCCCATCTCCTCTCTTCTTTTCATGAATATACATGCCTGCAAAGTTTAAGGGAAAAGTAATACAGAAAAATTAATTAATCCACAAAATCTGAATCACAGGCTCACAGGATGTTAGGGGTTGGAAGGGACCCAAGGAGATCATCCAGTCCAACCTCCCTGACAGAGCAGGACAATCCTATCTAACACAGGTCACAGAGGAACACATCCAGACAGGCCTTGAAAGGCTCCAGAGAAGACCACACAACGTCTCTGGGCAGCCTGTTCCAGTGCTCTGTGACCCTTACAGTAAAGAAGTTCCCCCTTGTGTTGAGGCAGAACCTCTTTTGCTGCAACTTACACCCATTGCTCCTTGTCCTATCCCAGGGAGCAGTGAGCAGATCCTGTCCCCCCTCTCCTGGCCAGTCCTCAGATACTTACAAACATTTATCAAATCCCCTCTCAGTCTTCTCTTCTCCAGACTAAGCAGCCCCAGGTCCCTCAGCCTCTCTTCATCAGGCAGCGCTCCAGTCCCCTCATCATCCTCCTAGCGCTCTGCTGGACCCTCTCCAGCAGATCCCTGTCCCTCTTAAACCAGGGAGCCAGGCACAGGCTAGGTTATAATCAGAAAGCACAAAGGGACTTGCAAATTGTAATTAACAAGCAGCACAGGGGGGAAAAAAACAAAGTCTCATGTGTGGAAGGAGCCTTCTGTTGTTTTGCAGGTATGTCTAATTCCTGCAGTCAGCCACTGGTGGGAATGGTGTGTGTGAAATGCACAGCACAGCAGCGACTGTGTGCATGGGCAAAGACTGGCAGAGGAAGAACAAATAGCTGGGGTGAGGTAATCCACCCAGAAAATTGACTACCTGGGACCCAATTTTGTGAAAGTCTAAGCATAATGTTTCTGCTGTGTTTTCATACTGAAACTAAAATAATAACCAGTATGCTCAGGCTTGTTCTGATGCTAAGTAGAGGCAGAGGTAAATCATGGCAGCAGATTTAGCAGGCTTGTTCTGATGCTAAGTAGAGGCAGAGGTAAATCATGGCAGCAGATTTAGCAGTGTGGAGTTGCATTCCTGACTTGTGCTGCAGTCACAGAGTCATGGAATCATAGAATGGTAGGGGTTGGAAAGGAGGCACTTAGTGCCATGAGTTAATTGAAGGGTTAGGTGATAGGTTGGACTTGATCTTAGAAGTCTCTTCCAACCTGGTTAATTCTGTGATTCTGTGACCTCTTGAGATCACTGAGGCCAACCCCTCTTGCCTCCCAGCTCATTGCTCCCAGATGCCAGTAAAAGTCACCTGTAGAGAGGATTCTGGCTGACCCACCAGGTCCAAATCAGTCTTTGGAGATGTGAACTGAATGCTGTTATCCCAACGAGAAGCAGTCCAGCACACCTTGTTCATTTTCATGCAGCACCTCATGGTGATGTCTGTTCTCAAGCTCCACAACATGGTGTATATGAGTTGTAACTACACACTTTGCATCCCACAGGCAGTGCTGTGCTGCTGGTGAAAGGCTTGGTGCATTTTGCTACTTGGAAAGAAATCTTGCCCTCACCTGACAGAACAGAAGTGGTTTTTGATGTTTCCAGCAGGTTTTTAGTCTCACTTTTTAACACACTCATTGTTTGTTCAGGAAATGTATGAACTTTTGGAGGGAAGGGGTGAAGGAGAACGAAGATCTGGTTAGAAACACTAGTGGGGGGTGGTGGCTTTAGCAGTGACTGTCTTCAAGGCATTCTCGATACATGAGGATGTTCTTCTCCTCCCCAGGAGTCTCCAGCACCAAAATTCCACTGCCACTATTCCACTTATTTCTAAGAAGCAGCTCTTGAGAGGGAGAGTGAACAAACAGGGAGATCTTGTGCTTCCCCTTCCACTTTCAGCCAGTCCTGGTGCACAGTTTGTCAGACAACAACAGTACTCTGCTCTTTTTTCATTTACAGTTTCAGTCCAGTTTGTGCTTCTGAGCAAAATAATCCTTTTAGCCCAGGAGTAAATCATAGAATTAGACAGGTTTGAAGAGACCTCTAAGTTTGTCCACTCAAACCTGTCACCCAGTCCTGTCCAATCAACTAGACCATAGAATCATAGAATCATAGAATCAACCAGGTTGGAAGAGACCTCCAAGCTCAGCCAGTCCAACCTAGCACCCAGCCCTATCCAGTCAACCAGACCATGGCACTAAGTGCCTCATTCAGACTTTGCTTGAACACCTCCAGGGATGGCAACTCCACCACCTCCCTGGGCAGCCCATTCCAATGCCAATCACTCTCTCTGCCAGGAACTTCCTCCTAACATCCATCCTGGACCTCTCCTGGCACAACTTGAGACTGTGTCCCCTTGTTCTGTTGCTGGTTGCCTGGGAGAAGAGACCAACCCCCACCTGGCTACAGCCTCCCTCTACAACAGGTAGTTGTAGACAGCAATGAGCTCTGCCCTCACCAATCAAGATGATGACAAGACATGACTTAGCTGTAGACAGCTTAGGCAAAGGAGTCAATCTACTGGGATCTGAGACATTATTAATGGCAGGGAAATTAACTTGGAGAGGAAATGGCAGATAGTCAGAGATTATAGGCAGGTGCATTAAGCACTGTTGAAGCAGGTAAGCCCAAAGCTTGTAACAATTCATACACTGTGTGATGAGCAAAGGGAATGAGAAGAGGTTGGCAGTGAGTTTAAAACACTAGTGCAAGGCAGGAGTAGGAAGATTGTACAAATGATTGTAGCTGTAAAAAAATGATAAGAAAAGGCAAGGTGAAGCTTGTGAAGATGTGTGAATGAGATGTAAGATAGATGAGAATCATAGAAGCAACCAGGTTGGAAGAGACTTCTGAGCTCATCCAGTCCAACCTAGCACCCAGCCCTATCCAGTCAACTAGACCATGTCACTAAGTGCCTCATGCAGGCTTTGCTTGAACACCTCCAGGGTCATGTTTTTTTATACATAGAGAAATAAGAGATAGCATGAGAGGTGGAATAAGATGGTATGAGAGGTGGAATAAGATAGTATGAGAGGTAGAATAAGAGCTAGCATGAGAGGTGGAATGAGAGATAGAAGGGGTAATATGTGGTTGTAAGGGCTGACTATGTGAAGAAAAGCAAAGGGATTATTTATTCCTGTGTTCACAAAATGTAATGGAGAAAGAATCAGGTATTTCTTTTCCATTAGGAAAAAACAATATGATAATAGGAACTAGATTCAGGATGAGGTCAACAGAAGGCTTAAATTTACTGCCAGTACCAAAGACCCACACCCTACTCAGGGGGAAAGATAAATGCAGATATATTAGTAAATGTGCTGCATTTAGAAAAGCTTTAAAATAGAAAAGGAAACAATATAGAAGGCATCAAATATAATGCCTGTACTTTTAAGAAGTGATTTGATCTGACAGCAAGAAACCCTTCTTTTTATTCAAAACAACCCTGAGAAAAGTAATCAGGTGAGGATAACATTGGATGAAAGTGCTGTCAGAGAAAATGTTGGGGAAAACTTGCAAGAGAAAGCTGTAGTGACAGTTCTTGTTTGAGTTACAGCAAGCTTCATAGGCTTAATCAAGGCAGCAGAGTGCAAACCTCCCAGCGGGATGTCAGGACCAAAAGACCTCATCCAAACCGTTCATGGGTGAAGAGGGAAATGGAAAGTAGGGTTATGGGTATTAATTCACCTGTGTAGTCAGTAGGAGTGAAAGCATCACTGGGGTGTGCCCAGTGATGCCTGCTTACTCCACCTACACTTACAGGTGACAGTAGAAGATTGGAGAGGGCTTAGATAGCAGGCATAGGAACGCTATGAGAAGTGGAGGACGCTCACTGGAGAGAGAGAGGCAGTGAGCAGCCCATTCAGAAGCTGAAATGGTGTTCAATAACTCCAAGTGTTGAGTGCTGCACTTTGGCCACAACAACCCCATGCAGAGATACAGGCTGGGGTCGGAGTGGCTGAGAGCAGCCAGACAGAAAGGGATCTGGGGGTGCTGATTGATACCTGCCTGAACATGAGCCAGCAGTGTGCCCAGGTGGCCAAGAGAGCCAGTGGCATCCTGGCCTGCATCAGGAATGGTGTGGCCAGCAGGAGCAGGGAGGTCATTCTGCCCCTGTACTCTGCACTGCTTAGACCACACCTTGAGTGCTGTGTTCAGTTCTGGGCCCCCCAGTTTAGGAGGGACATTGAGATGCTTGAGTGTGTCCAGAGAAGGGTGACAAGGCTGGGGAGAGGCCTTGAGCACAGCCCTACGAGGAGAGGCTGAGGGAGCTGGGATTGGTTAGCCTGGAGAAGAGGAGGCTCAGGGGAGACCTTATTGCTGTCTACAGCTACCTGAGGGGAGGTTGTGGCCAGGAGGAGGTTGCTCTCTTCTCTCAGGTGGCCAGCACCAGAACAAGAGGACACAGCCTCAGGCTGTGCCAGGGGAAATTTAGGCTGGAGGTGAGGAGAAAGTTCTTCCCTGAGAGAGTCATTGGACACTGGAATGGGCTGCCCGGGGAGGTGGTGGAGTCGCCGTCCCTGGAGCTGTTCAAGGCAGGACTGGACGTGGCACTTGGTGCCATGGTCTGGCCTTGAGCTCTGTGGTAAAGGGTTGGACTTGATCTATGAGGTCTCTTCCAACCCTGATGATACTGTGTGAAATAAACTTTCCATACTCTCTCTGTGGGGTAAAATTTTGGAGGGCATGATGTTGTTTAATCTTGTGCACAGAAATGTAACAGACACACTGATGGAGGCTGACACAAGTCAAATTCAAACTGGATTCAAACAGCAAACTAAAAAGTGTTTATTTGTCACAGCAGTGGTAAATAACCACAACAAGATAATGAGCAGTGGCTGTGGACAACTCTTATCACTTGAATTCTAGACTACCTCTTATCATTTGAATTCAAGACTAACTCTTATCACTTGAATTTAAGACTAACTCTTATCAATTGAATTCAAGACTCTTATCACTTGAATTCAAGACTAACTCTTATCACTTGAATTCAAGACTCTTATCACTTGAATTCAAGACTAACTCTTATCACTTGAATTCAAGACTCTTATCACTTGAATTCAAGACTAACTCTTATCACTTGAATTCAAGTCTCTTATCACTTGAATTCAAGGATTAAAAGTCTTCATAAGAGACCTGCTGCAGCTCAGGAAGAGGTAGTGAACACTGACCAAAGAGTGACTGGAGAGAACTCTGTAGTTCACATCACACTGAGCATCAAGTGAGGTGTGGAAATGTCTAAATCTATGAAATACCAGCCAAAATCCTGGAAGAATTAACAAGCTTCCCATGTGGCATCCACCAACAGGATGGAAAAGGCAGAGCGTTTGTAGCACAGGTCCCTGCAAAATGCTTGATGCAATAAGGTTGTTCTGGCAAGGAATGCAGAAAGAATATTGGACTTCAGAGTGAATGAATGGGAAAGGAGATTATTGGAGAGTCAGTAGCTTTAATATTAGGGCCAAGGTTTGTAGTGTTTATTTATTAAGAGGTTGTTTAGTCAGGCAGTGTTCTCTGATGATGATACCAGGCTCGGAGAGAGGCAGTCAATAACAAGGCAGAGTGGATTACAGTTGAAGCTGGTGCTGATGTACTACAGACAGCAAGTGAGATAGACAGATCAGTGTCTTGTAATTGATTGTAAAGAAATGAAAAGAGATGAAGGTCTAAAAGGGAACAAGCATTCCCAGCAGGAGTAGAAGGAGGGGTGAGGGGTGGGAAAGGCTAAAAGAGAGCTAGAAGTTAAGCACTAATCCTTTTGACAGTGTTTGCTGCTGTTGTTAACAAAAAAAAGGTAGAAAAGTATAAATAGCCTTAAGAGAAACACCCCTGAAAGGCATTTCAGTGAGTTACACCCTACCTCCTGGACAGAGGTACCAAATAGCCATCCTCCTTAGTAAAAGAAGCATTGCAGCATCACTTTATGTGAACATAAGCTGCAGAAATTTAGTCCAGCATGCTTAACTAAGTGCTAAAAGAAGAGCTTGTATGTACTTGTGAGAGCCACAGCTTCCATCAGTCAGATGTTGATGGACAGACCTGGGGTGAAGTCTAGAGTGACAGGAAAGGTTAAAGTAGAGTGTTTTCTGATGGCTTCTCTCAGCAAATGGTTGATATAACTTTCTCCTAAGCACTCGCTTCCCTAAAGGGCAGAGTCTGACTGAACCAATTGGACTAAGAAATACTTAGCATAGATTTTAGTACTAGAAGGGTCTGAGGAGATCATACTGTGACTGCTTGTCATAGGTTTCCTGGCAGCATCATCTGGTGCCTTCCCAGCAATTCAGCTGTCTCAGGACTGAGAGTGGCCTGATGGTGGATTTCTGCTTCAACCCTTCCTGAGATGTCATAAACAATGAATCACAGAATCACTAAGGTTGGCAAAGACCTTTTAGATCATTGAGTCCTACCATAACCCAACTGCCATGACCACTGAACTTCCATACCCTAAAGCACAACATCTACAGCTTCATGAACACCTCCAGGGATAACGACTCCAGCACCTCCCTGGGCAGCCTGTTCCAACATCTCCCTACTCTCTCAGTAAAGAAGGTTTTCCAAATGTCCAATCTAAACCCACCCTAGCACAACTTAAATCCATTTCCTCTTATTCTGTCACTGGTTATTTGGGAGAAGAGACCAACATTAGTGAGGAGTAATTGTCCTGAGTTGCTTGTGGCCTCAAACAATGACAATAATCCTCACTCCAATCTCCTTTCAGGTAGACAGTGGTAAGATTTCCCCTTAGCCTTCTTGTCTCCAGTCTGAACATCTCCAGCTTCCTCAGCCACTCCTCTTGGATGCCCTCCAACCCTCCCACCAGCCTCATTGCTCTTCTCTGGACATGTGTGTTAGTTTGAAGCTAGATAGAATGTTTTGGTGAGAAGAATTAGATGATGATAGGCTGTGAAAAGCAAACAACAGTGATGTCTGCTGCACTCAGGCTTGCTGAGATGGATAAGAACAGGAACACAAATATAGAGCCAAGAAGAAAGAGACATGGGGGAACTGGTAGATTCTAGGCTGAAGATGAGGCAGCAGTGTGCCCAGGTGGCCAAGAGAGCCAATGGCATCCTGGCCTGCATCAGTAGCAGTGTGGCCAGTAGGACAAGGGAGGTTATTCTGCCCTTGTGCTCAGCACTGCTTAGGCCACACCTTGAATGCTGTGTCCAGTTCTGGGCCCCTCAATTCAAGAGAGATGTTGAGATGCTGGAAGGTGTCCAGAGAAGGGCAACAAAGCTGGTGAAGGACCTGGAGCATAAACCCTATGAGGAGAGGCTGAGGGAGCTGGGGGTGTGCAGCCTGCAGAAGAGGAGGTTCAGGGGTGACCTCATTGCTCTCTACAACTATCTGAAGGGAGGCTGTAGCCAGGTGGGGTTGGGCTCTTCTGCCAGGCAACCAGCAGCAGAAGAAGGGGACACATTCCCAAGTTGTGCCAGGGGAGGTCTAGGCTGGATGTGAGGAGGAAGTTGTTGTCAGAGAGAGTGATTGGCATTGGAATGGGCTGCCCAGGGAGGTGGTGGAGTCACCATCCCTGGAGGTGTTCAAGCAAAGCCTGGATGAGGCACTTAGTGCCATGGTCTGGTTGATTGGCTAGGGCTGGGAGCTAGGTTGGACTCTCTGGGCTTGGAGGTCTCTTCCAACCTGGTTGATTCTATGATTCTATGATAACACAGTTGCTTTCTGGGCTTTGTGGGTTGCACTTCTCTCTAATCTAATCTGCCATCTGTGTGACTAATCCATCTGCTCCCTCACCCCCCTGATTAACCCTCCAAGCTACCTTGAGCATAAGCCAAAGTCTTTGGTAAGGTAGAGGGGTGGGAGGAAAGGTGGAAAGGTGGTTGGGAGCCCCTCCTGGGGACTCAGGTTTCTGGGAGGCCTGTTGTGTATCTGTATTACCTTTTACCTTGTGTGTTTCTCTATGTAACTGTGTATACTGTAAATATCTGCTTGTATCTTGTGCTAGCTGTAAATATAAGCTTCATTCCATTTCCAGAGCTGGCTGAGTCTAGTCTGGGTGATTTCCAAAGTGTGAGGGAGTGGGGGAACACCCAAACCATCACAACATGCTCCAAGACCTCACTGTCTTTTCTATACTGCAGTGGCCAGAACTGGGCCAAATAGTCAAGCTGTGGTTGTTTCCTTCTCAGAAGAAACCACACACCAGAGGCTGGAAGTTCCATCAGAAAATGATTTTGTTCCCTGCTATTTGCAGAGCCCACTTCTGTGAGCAAAGCATCAGTGACCTGAAGTACTGTCTCCAAAGAGAAAGAACAAAGCTGGTGGCTGCACTCAGGCATGCCCATGTGTGATGGTTTGGGGGTTACCCCGCCCCCCCACACTTTTGTATTTGCCCCAGCTAACTCAGACGGACCCTGGGAATATAGATGAAGCAATTTATTTACAGTATCACAGTATCACAGTATCACCAAGGTTGGAAGAGACCTCACAGATCATCAAGTCCAACCCTTTACCACAGTGCCCAAGGCTAGACCATGGCACCAAGTGCCACATCCAACCTTGCCTTGAACTGCCCCAGGGACGACGACTCCACCACCTCCCCAGGCAGCCCATTCCAGTGCCTAATGACTCTCTCAGTGAAGAACTTTCTCCTCACCTCGAGCCGAAATTTCCCCTGGCGCAGCCTGAGGCTGTGTCCTCTTGTTCTGGAGCTGGCCACCTGAGAGAAGAGAGCAACCTCCTCCTGGCCACAACCGCCCCTCAGGTAGTTGTAGACAGCAATAAGGTCACCCCTGAGCCTCCTCTTCTCCAGGCTAAACAACCCCAGCTCCCTAAGCCTCTCCTCGTAGGGCTTGTGCTCAAGGCCTCTCCCCAGCCTCGTCGCCCTTCTCTGGACACGCTCAAGCATCTCAGTGTCCTTCCTAAACTGGGGGGCCCAGAACTGAACGCAGTACTCGAGGTGTGGTCTGACCAGTGCAGAGTACAGGGGCAGAATGACCTCCCTGCTCCTGCTGACCACACCACTCCTGATACAAGCCAGGATGCCACTGGCTCTCTTGGCCACCTGGGCACACTGCTGGCTCATGTTCAGGCGGGTATCAATCAGTACCCCCAGATCCCTCTCTGTCTGGCTGCTCTCCAGCCACTCCGACCCCAGCCTGTATCTCTGCATGGGGTTGTTGTGGCCAAAGTGCAGCACCCTGCACTTTGAGCTATTGAACCCCATCCCATTGGCCTCTGCCCATCTGTGCAGGCGGTCAAGGTCCCGCTGCAGAGCCCTTCTGCCCTCCAGCTCAGTCACATCTGCCCCCAGCTTAGTGTCATCTGCAAACTTGCTGATGATTTACAGCTAGCAGAATTTACAAGCAGCTATTTACAATATATACAGTTATATACAATTATATACAGAAATATACAAAGGATAAACAATACAAAAGCACAACTCCCCTCCCAGAAACCTGAGTCCCCAGGAGGGGCTCTCAAACCACCCCAACACCTCCCCCCGGCCCTCTTAACCTTACCCCAGTTCTCAGGAAGAAGAGAGGTGCAGTCAAGAGGTTAGGGAGCAAGGTTAGTAAGAGCAGGGTTAATGAGATGTGACCAGGTCTAAGGCAAAAGCAAAAGTGACAAACAAAAATGGAGAAAAAGTCTTTCTTCTTCCCAGAGTTCTCAGCGAGACTGTGAGAGAAGTTGACATCAATTGTTTTTCATTTCACTGCCTGTTATCTAGTTCTGTTACCAAAACATTCCAGCTTGCTTCAAACTAGCACACCATGCTCTGGATGACTGGCTAGTGCTGGAGGCTAGGTTGGACTGGATGATCTTGGAGGTCTCTTCCAACCTGCTTGATTCTGTGATTCTCCAGGCATCAGCATGGTCCCATGGGAGCTGTGGGCAAACACTACCTGTACCTTGGGCTTGTCAGGGGTGCAGAAGAAGCTCAGCCCTCACTATTTGGGATCTGGGGGTGCTGATTGATACCCACCTGAACATGAGCCAGCAGTGTGCCCAGGTGGCCAAGAGAGCCAGTGGCATCCTGGCCTGCATCAGGAATGGTGTGGCCAGCAGGAGCAGGGAGGTCATTCTGCCCCTGGACTCTGCACTGGTTAGACCACACCTTGAGTGCTGTGTTCAGTTCTGGGCCCCCCAGTTTAGGAGGGACATTGAGGTGCTTGAGCGTGTCCAGAGAAGGGCAACGAGGCTGGGGAGAGGCCTTGAGCACAGCCCTACGAGGAGAGGCTGAGGGAGCTGGGATTGGTTAGCCTGGAGAAGAGGAGGCTCAGGGGAGACCTTATTGCTGTCTGCAACTACCTGAGGGGTGGTTGTGGCCAGGAGGAGGTTGCTCTCTTCTCTCAGGTGGCCAGCACCAGAACGAGAGGACACAGCCTCAGGCTGTGCCAGGGGAGATTTAGGCTGGAGGTGAGGAGAAAGTTCTTCCCTGAGAGAGTCATTGGACACTGGAATGGGCTGCCCGGGGAGGTGGTGGAGTCGCCATCCCTGGAGCTGTTCAAGGCAGGACTGGACGTGGCACTTGGTGCCATGGTCTGGCCTTGAGCTCTGTGGTAAAGGGTTGGACTTGATGATCTGTGAGGTCTCTTCCAACCCTGATGATACTGTGATACCCTCCCTGCCCGTGGCTTTGCAGAGGAGCAGTTAACCCTTTGTTGTGCCCCCATCTCAAGCACCTTGCCTCTGTGTGGGTGTTTTTTATTTCCACCCTGCCAAACACAGGTTTTATTCTTGTTCAAATTACTTATCCCAACGGACCTAAACTTTTGCTCAGTCCCCTGCTGAGTTCCTGCAAGCTAATGAACTACCTGATTTCTAGGTAATTTATGCATACATTTCTATCCTGAGCTGTGGTTTAATCAAACTGCTCTGCCTTGTGTAGTATAATAGCAATATCTAATGAAAACATATGAAGTATGTGTTTCATAATTACCTCAGACAGCTCATTTTGATTCGCTTCCTATTTAAATCCCCAAATTCCTATCTTCTTGCATTGTAAACACTTTCCTTCCTATCTCATCAATCTGAGTTATGTAAATGATGGGGGGTGGGTACAATTAAATTCTCCCTTCAGTGTTATCAAAAGCCCTGTTCTCTCAGAAATACCTGACTTGGGTGCACACAAAACAGAGTGTGGGGCTTTTTTGATCCCTTGTTCCTGGCCTGGAAAACAATGTTCCCATTTAATCACCAATAATGGTCGACTCCAGCAGAGTGCTACTACTGGAGCCAGGACATACAGACCTCTAGATTGATTATTTAGAAGACACTGATGTATCACAAAAATGCTTCTGTGATGCTGTGCTGTATAAATACAGTATGGAATACATGCAGCTCTCTGGCCTCACCTCTGCTCTTGCAGGAGGACAGGAAATCAGCACCAGCCAGTCTGAAGCCAGTGGAGCTGCAGCAATGCAGTTTCATTGAATCAGAGAATGACTTAGGTTAGAAGGCACCTCAGAGATCATCTACTCAACTCCAAGCTAGGAGCAGGTGTTGATCTGTTGGAGGGTAGGAGAGCCCTGAAGAGGCACATGGCCAGGCTGGATGGGTGGGCAGAGGCCAATGGGATGAGATTGAACAAGGCCAAGTGCAGGGTTCTGCACTTTGGCCACAAGAACCCAAAGCAGTGCTACAGGCTGGGGACAGAGTGGCTGGAAAGCAGACAGAAAGAAAGGGACCTGGGGGAACTGGTAGATAGTAGCTGAAGATGAGCCAGCAGTGTGCCCAGGTGGCCAAGAGAGCCAATGGCATCCTGGCCTGGATCAGGAGCAGTGTGGCCAGCAGGACAAGGGAGGTTATTCTGCCCCTGTACTCAGCACTGCTCAGGCCACACCTTGAGTGTTGTGTCCAGTTCTGGGCTCCTCAGTTCAAGAGAAATGTTGTGATACTGGAACATGTCCAGAGAAGGGCAACAAAGCTGGTGAGAGGCTTGGAGCACAGCCCTGTGAGGAGAGGCTGAGGGAGCTGGGGGTGTGCAGCCTGCAGAAGAGGAGGCTCAGGGCAGAGCTCATTGCTGTCTACAACTACCTGTTGTAGAGGGAGGCTGTAGCCAGGTGGGGTTGGACTCTTCTATCAGGCAACCAGCAATAGAACAAGGGGACACAGCCTCAAGTTGTGCCAGGGCAGGTCTAGGCTGGATGTTAGGAGGAAGTTGTTGTCAGAGAGAGTGATTGGCATTGGAATGGGCTGCCCAGGGAGGTGGTGGAGTCACTGTCCCTGGAGGTGTTGAAGCAAAGCCTGGATGAGGCACTTAGTGCCATGGTCTGGTTGACTGGCTAGGGCTGGGTGCTAGGTTGGACTGGATGATCTCTTCCAACCTGCTTGATTCTTTCAATTCTCCAGTGCAGGGTTTTAAAATCTAGAGCTGCCTGCTCCTTATATCTCCCTGATTTATTTAACTGTTCCTTTTTGCCTCCTTATTTTCATTTTGCTTTGTTTTTGAGCACTGTGGGTTGGACTTGATGATCTGTGAGGTCTCTTCCAACCTTGGTGATACTGTGATACTGTGATACTGTAATCGTAGTAGGTTATTTCCTTGTCTGGAGTCCACTCCTCCTCCATCTCCTGTGGTCAGTATTTGACATCACAAAACTGACAAACAGATGCACTGCTTCTACTAAAACAAAACAAAGCAAAAACAATTACCCCAAAACTATCTCAGCATTCAGTTCTTAGCAGTGATTTGCTTACAGTAAACCAGAGAGTTTTGCAATGCTGGGAGCAAGCAATTTGTCAGGGCAAAATTAACAACAGAGCATGGCAAAGAGCCTGTGAAGGAGATTTTTATCCACAGAGTATCATCTACTTCTAAATTGGATGATTCCCTCTGAAAATTGCCTGGGCTTTTTCCTCCTAGTAAAGAGAGTTTCTACACAGTAAACAGTTCAGTTAGTTCCTTTTGTCAAGCTCTTCTGGGAGAAGTGTGGGTGATACAGAGTCCAATCTTTCAACTAAGCTCCTAGGACCGGCCAAGGCAGGACCCAAGAGTTAAATTCATCAGTTTTGATGCACCTACACTAACAAATCATTTGTCCCCTGAACTGTGAGGCAAGCAGGAATAAATCAGACTGCAGCTCAGTGAAAATGTGTGTAGATATCCCTTATGTGCTTTGAAGCAAGATGAGATGTGCAGAGGGGACTAGGAAATTGCAGGCAACAGACACTGAAACACCAATCCTGGACGCCAGAGCAAAAATGAACCTCATCAGCTGGTGTTTACAAGTTACTATCAAGCTGGTGGGACATCTTCTCATATGCTATTTCTGACTTAACAGTTGGGTGCCTGCATGTTCAGCTCCACCTTCTCACCCACCCCCAAACTGCTTTGCTAGAGTCTCGCAGAAGCAAGATCCCCTTTCAATCTGACAATGCTGCTGTCTTTCAAGAACAGCCAAAATATCAGTATTTCACAGACTCATAGAATCAACCAGGTTGGAAGAGACCTCCAAGATCATCCAGGCCAACCTAGCACCCAGCCCTAGCCAATCAACCAGACCATGGCACTAAATGCCTCATCCAGGCTTAGCTTCAACACCTCCAGGGACGGCCACTTCACCACCTCCCTGGGCAGCCCATTCCAATGCCAATCACTCTCTCTGACAACAACTTCCTCCTCACATCCAGCCTAGACCTCCCCTGGCACAACTTGAGACTGTGTCCCCTTCTTCTGTTGCTGGTTGCCTGGCAGAAGAGACCAACCCCACCTGGCTACGGCCTCCCTCTACAACAGGTAGTTGTAGACAGCAATGAGGTCTGCCCTGAGCCTCCTCTTCTGCAGGCTGCACACCCCCAGCTCCCTCAGCCTCTCCTCATAGGGTTTGTGTTCCAGGCCCCTCACCAGCTTTGTTGCCCTTCTCTGGACATGTTCCAGTATCTCAACATCTCTCTTGAACTGAGGAGCCCAGAACTGGACACAGCACTCAAGGTGTGGCCTGAGCAGTGCTGAGCACAGGGGCAGAATAACCTCCCTTGTCCTGCTGGCCACACTGCTCCTGATGCAGGCCAGGATGCCATTGGCTCTGCTGCCCACCTGGGCACATTGGA
Organism: Pogoniulus pusillus; assembly: GCF_015220805.1. Classification (NCBI taxonomy): domain Eukaryota; kingdom Metazoa; phylum Chordata; class Aves; order Piciformes; family Lybiidae; genus Pogoniulus; species Pogoniulus pusillus. The sequence goes on from NC_087277.1 coordinate 27,542,100, forward strand.
GAAGTCTTTCTGCTCAGGAACATGGAAGTCTTTTGATTCTCTTGTTGTCTAGCCTAGCAAGACAAGCAAGCAATAACCTCTCCTTTTGACTAAATGTCCTTCCAGCAAAGCATTCAGGGGGAGAAAATGTGAAGAACAGCACTGAAGGAGGATGAACAGCAGGAAACAGCTTAGCACTAAGGGGAAAAGCCATGCAGCAGTGTTTTCTGGTTTGTGTAATGTGTGTGTTGTGGAAACAGAGCTGCTGAGTGCTGCCTGCCGTTCCCAAGAGAGAAGTGATTATACAGCAGGTGAGGGTACAACAGGGGACAGCTTCAGAGGAGGAGATACAAGCAAATCTGTAACCATTAGGCCATAATTCCTTATATCCTGGAAGCAAATCTAGTATTCCTCAGCAGCATCCCTTAGTTGTTTAGGAGACAGGTTTGAAACCTTCTGGGTGAGAAGGACCCATCTGTTAAGGCTTGCCATGCCCAGCAGCCTGAGAGAGGGGAGGCTGCTGTGAGTCCCTAGCCCCTGGAGCAGCCAGCAGAGAGGCTGAGCTTGTATTGCCTCTAAGCTCATGCACACATCATGCATATAAATGCATACAGACCTGTGACCAGCCACCTGGGTCAACAAAGAAACACAGCACTCACAGACACAAAGAGCACCATGGCCTCAGCCCCTTCCCCTCTCTAGCTGATCAGGGTGACAAACGGTTCAAGGTAAAAGTAGCTATCTAACAGCCTACACACCATATGGATCCCTGTACCAGCTGAGTCTAGACACACTGCCCTACAAATGTCCCTGGATTCCCAGTCTGCCTCTGGGATCCTTTGTGTCATGAGCCTTTTATCTCATTATCCAACACCATCCTTTGGTGGGAGCATGGAAAGGGTAACAACCTAATCTCCTGAATGAAGGCTGTGCCTGTGCCACTCACATAGAGGTTTCAGCCTTCCTGTTTCTCCATGCTGGGAGTTTGCAAGGCTACTTACTACAGCTAATATTTCATCTGCCTTTTCTGAAGCAGGACTGCATGACAAACAGACTCTCAAAGCAGTATGAAGCTTTGAGACACTGAGAAACACAAGGGAAACAGCTCAGCTGTCACTCTGAGCACAAATGTTCACATACCTGTCATCCCTTGGCAGCAAGGCTTTGGTGGCCATGATGTTTTAAATGCACTGAGCAGTTCCAACCAAAAGCAGCCCCAGACAAGGGAGATCTCACAGGCTGCACTCCTGATTTTTTGGTGAGAAGCATCATCTGGATACCCTTTTACTGCCTCCATCAGAAGACAGCTTTATTGTGGACTCATTCATTATCATGTGTCAGAGAACAAGACAGGAGAGAGATAATTGTCTCAGGGTCTCATTTATAGTGGGACTTCACCCTGGCTTAGACACAGAGGACACAAAGCTTCAGCAGACTCAGCTTTACTGGTTCTGGTGCTGAGGCACACCACTGGTTTCACTGGATTGTAGACAGGACTGTGCTCACCGTATGCATGGATTGCATTTGGTTGGAAAGGACCCTCAAAAGTCAGCTTGTGCAGCCCCCTTGTGCTCAGTAGGGACTCCTCCAACTAGAGCAGGCTGCCCAAGGACACATCCAGTCTGATTTTCAATGTTTCCATGAACAGGGTCACAATCACATCCCTGGGCAGCCTGTTCCACTATTGCACCACTCTCATTGTGCAGAAATTCCTCCTGATGTCCAACCCTAAATCTACCCTGCTCCAGTTTCAAACCATTGCCCCTATTGCTGAAAGCCCTTTTTTGAGCAGTCCTTCCCCAGCTTTCAAGTGGATCACCTCCAGATACTGAAACACAGCTCTAAGGTCTCTGTGGAGCCTTCTCTTCTCCAGGCTGAACAGCCCCAACTCTTTCATCCTGTCTTCATAGCAGCTCTCTGTGGAGAGGGACCTGGGGGTCCTGGTGGCTAACAAGTTAACCATGGCACAGCAATGTGCCCTTGTGGCCAAGAAGGCCAATAGAATCCTGGGGTGTATTAGGAAGAGTGTGTCCAGCAGATCAATCACTCTCTCTGCCAACAACTTCTTCCTAACATCCAGCCTAGACCTCCCCTGGTATAACTTGAGACTGTGTCCCCTTGTTCTGTTGCTGGTTGCCTGGCAGAAGAGACCAACCCCACCTGGCTGTAGCCTCCCTTCAAGTAGTTGTAGCCAGCAATGAGCTCTGCCCTGAGCCTCCTCTTCTGCAGGCTGCACACCCCCAGCTCCCTCAGCCTCTCCTCATAGGGTTTGTGTTCCAGGCCCCTCACCAGCTTTGTCACCCTTCTCTGGATCGATTCCAGTATCTCAACATCTCTCTTGAATTGAGGAGCCCAGAACCAGACACAACACTCAAGGTGTGGCCTGAGCAGTGCTGAGTACAGGGGAAGAATAACCTCCCTCATCCTACTGGCCACACTGCTCCTGATGCAATGGTTTGAAACTGGGGCAGAGGAGATTTAGGTTGGACATTGGGAGGAGGTTCTTTGCAGTAAGAGTGGTAAAATGCTTGAACAGACTGTCCAGGGGTGTGGTCGAGGTCTCATTCCTTGAGATCCAACTGGATGTGGCCTTATGCTGCCTGCTGTAGTTGGAGGTGTCCCTGCTGAGTGCAGGGGGCTTGGAAAAGTTGTCTCTTGAGAGTCCTTTCCAACCCAGTGCAATCTGTGAATCTGTCATTCTGTGATCTTGGAAGCTTTTACTTGAGCACAAGTTACACACAGGCCATTTCTGGAAAATGAATCATCTATAGTTAGCAGCATCAACCACAGGAGAGCTGCCTCCCACAACAATAACACTGTCTACAGCATTTGTCATGTCTCCCAAGATGGGAAATGCCACTGCAAAGGCAAACATGACAGCTTGGTAAATAGCCAAAGCGACTCTTACAACTTCTGCCTGTGTCAAGTCGTAGTTTTGACCTGATTTGCACAGTATGACTGAGAAAAACAAACATTTTAGTTCAGAAGTTTCCTGGAATAATGATGAAATGATCCAAAGCAGATCTGCAAGTGACAGTCTGTTAATTTCAGAGTACACTCAATGACAGGAAGCATCTTGTCCAATTAGCCAGCAGTGACTGCGCCGTGGTTCGAGAAGACTGAGGAAATGAACTAGCCTGGCTTTGTCCACCTGCTAGTTCCCTGAAAGAAAGAGCCAGCAATGACCTGGCCCCCCAGTTTAGGAGGGACATTGAGATGCTTGAGCGTGTCCAGAGAAGGGCAACAAGGCTGGGGAGAGGCCTTGAGCACAGCCCTACGAGGAGAGGCTGAGGGAGCTGGGATTGGTTAGCCTGGAGAAGAGGAGGCTCAGGGGAGACCTTATTGCTGTCTACAGCTACCTGAGGGGAGGTTGTGGCCAGGAGGAGGTTGCTCTCTTCTCTCAGGTGGCCAGCACCAGAACGAGAGGACACAGCCTCAGGCTGTGCCAGGGGAGATTTAGGCTGGAGGTGAGGAGAAAGTTCTTCCCTGAGAGAGTCATTGGACACTGGAATGGGCTGCCCGGGGAGGTGGTGGAGTCGCCGTCCCTGGAGCTGTTCAAGGCAGGACTGGACGTGGCACTTGGTGCCATGGTCTGGCCTTGAGCTCTGTGGTAAAGGGTTGGACTTGATGATCTGTGAGGTCTCTTCCAACTTTGGTGATACTGTGATACTGTGACCTCACACAGCTTTACAGATGCATGCTTTGCTCATTGGCAAGGGCTTGGCAGCAGGCTGCGTGGCTCTGCCTTGTACCAGGCATACAAGCAGGACAAGTTGTACAGTGTGATGGTTTGGGTGTTCCCCAACCCCTCACGCTTTAGAAATTACCCAGACTAGTCTCAGCTGGCTCTGGGAATATGAATGAAGCTATTTATTTACAGCTAGCACAATATACAAGCAGATATTTCCAGTATATACAGTCAGGGACAGGAATAGACACGGTAAAAGGTAATACAGAAACAAAACTCCCCTCCCAGAAACCTGAGTCCCCAGGAGGGGATCTCAACCACCCCTGCACCTTCCCCCTGCCCCTCTCAACCTTACCCCAGTCCTAAAGAAGAATGGAGGTTCAGCCAAGAGGTTAAGAAGCAAAGGTGAGTGGAAGATGTGTTAGAGAGATGCTGCTCAGTCAGTAGCCCAGCCAGAAAGTCAGAGTGTTATCTAATGTTTTCGTTTCTTCTTCAGCAAGACTCTGAGGGGAGCAGACATCACCATTGTTTTCCTTTCACAGCCTATGATCTAGTTCTTCTCACCAAAACATTCCAGCTGGCTTCAAACCAGCACATACAGCCTGGGAGTTTCAGCTAACTCATGAAAGAATCAAAGAATGAATGTGTTTGGAATTAAAATGTTTAGTTTAATCTGAAGCCCAAATATTTCTAAGCATCTCTTACTGACTCTGCAGAAATGGAAGATCATGCACAGCAGCAGAGGAGGAAAAAAGAGTGTTTGTAGCCAGGAGTCAGTTCTAGTTGCTCTGTGTGTGTGTTTGTGTGTCTCTGCACCTAGGTCTGGCCAACCCCAAGCATAAATCCCGGATGTGTGCAGAGTAGGTTGAGAGTAGCCTTGGAAAAAAAAACTTGGGGGTGTTGGTTGCTGAACATCTCCCCAGGAGCCAGCAGTGCCCTCATGCAGCCCAGCAGGCAGCTGTGTGCTGGCTGCAGCCAGAGGAGTGTGGGCAGCAGAGCAAGAGAGTGGGTTCTGCCCTTTGACTCTGCTCTGCTGAGATCTCACCTCCAATCCTGCCTCCAGTGTTGGTGTCCCCAGCAGCAGAAGGACACAGAGCTGCTGCAAAGAGTCCAGAGGAGGCCACAAAGATGATGCAAGGGCTGGAGCACCTTTGCTCTGAGGATAGGCTGAGAGAGCTGAGGTTGTTCAGCCTGGAGAAGAGAAGATTTCAGGGGGATCTTAGAGCTGCCTTCCAACGCTGCAGGAAGGCTGCAGAGGGACTTTCCCTAAGGGCGTCTAGAGACAGGACAAGGGGGAATGGTTTGAAGCTGAGGGAGAGTAGGTTTATAGGAGATCTTAGGAAGAAGTTCTTGTATTCTTCAGATATAAGGGCTGGAGCACCTCTGCTATGAGGACAAGCTGAGGGAGCTGAGATTGTTCAGCCTGGGGAAGAGAAGACTTCAGGGGGATCTTAGAGCTGCCTTCCAATCCCACAGGAAGGTTTCAGGGGGAACTACTCTTAAGGATGTCTAGAGTCAGGACAAGTGGGAATGGCTTGAAGCTGAGGGAGAGTGGGTTTATAGTAGATCTTAGGAAGAAGTTCTTCAGTATGTGGGTGATGAGACTCTGGAACAGGTTTCCCAGGGAGATTGTGAGTCCCTTCTTCCTCGAGGTAATAAAGGCAAGATCAGATGAGACCTTTGGCAGCCAAATCTAGTGTTGGAGTAGATGATCTGTGAGGTCCCTTCCAAACTAAGCCATTCTGTGAGCTCTGTACAGCCACACACATGCCCTTTCTCTTACAAATGTACATCTATACAGGCTATACTGTTATGTCCATGAGTCATTTCAGAAAGAAAGGGAAAGGAGACCTCACCCTTTCTTTTACCAGAGTTATGATGCTTCTTAAGAAGGGGGAGGGAAGGTAAAAGAAACACAAAACACCACAAACCCACCCCCCCACCATCACCACAGAAGAAGGGTTGAAAAGCAGCTGAGGGACCAGCCAGTGCAACAAAAAGCAGTGACTCTTTCATGATGCCTGTACGTGTCACAACAATAATATCTAATTAGGTTAAGTGTTCTGTTTAATAATTCACTGTGTAATGAGATAGAGTAACAGAGAGTAATGGGATTTATCCAAGCCCAAGCCAAGTGCAGCACCAAACATGTCAGATATTTAAACCACATTCAGAATAACGAGATCAATTGATTTAAAAGCCACTTATGATGCTGTGCTGTCGTGAACTGCCACATCTTCTGGGTTGTCTGAAGGCAAAGCTGTTTACTTGACCTTTGAAAACTTCTCTGTTGTTCTTTTTTTCTGGCCAGTGACTTTCAGGAGGAGATTATCTCTGCGCACAGGGCAGCAATGCATAAAAGCAGCAAACTCTGACAGTGTGGATCCTTAAGCCTGGCAGAGACAGGAAAGAAAAAGGAGAGAGAGAGAGAAAAGAAAGGGGAAATATACCTCCTTCTAAACCAGCCCAGACATAATCTCAGAAGTTCATTATAGCCTTGAGCACACTTGTTTGCATCCCCGATTAAAGGATTTTCAAAGGCAACTGTGATTGTCTTGTCACGCTTGAGCTACATATTAGTTGGCTGAGCTGAGTATCAAATATGGGAAATTAGTTGCCATTAAAAGCTAGCTCCAGGCAGTTCATTTCTCATCAGCCAAGCTGTGTGAGCCTCCTGCTGCGGACAGTGAACATTAGCTTACTAAATACTTTTGCTAATCAGACACCGCTTACTAACAGAGGGGCCTGAATGTAGAGGGGAGGAGTTGGACAGCAGCTCCTGAAAACCAGCCTGAGATGAGATTAGCAGGCTTTTTGCTTTATCAGAAGCTTTAACTTGCCTTTTCTCCAGGCCTCTATTAAATAAGGATAAACCCCCAGATGCTTCCCTGGTTTTGTTTCTGCTTTCTGAGCCGTTTTTTCAACTATTATCTCCAGCCCCTAGAGGAGGGAAATTGAGTCAAGATAACTTTAAAGGTAGACAGAAGGAATTTGCAGTGTTTTGTGGCACTTGTAGGAACTTGCTGGCTAGGAGGATGGCAACTGCTGTGTTTTAAGTAACAAATAAATGGCTTTTGACAGAGCCAGAACTGAATCATAGAATCATAGAATCAACCAGGTAGGAGGAGACCTCCAAGATCATCCAGTCCAACCTAGCACCCAGCCCTAGCCAGTCAACAAGACCATGGCACTAAGTGCCTCATCCAGTCTTTGCTTCAACACCTCCAGGGATGGTGACTCCACCACCTCCCTGGGCAGCCCATTCCAATGCCAATCACTCTCTCTGCCAACAACTTCCTCCTAACATCCAGCCTAGACCTCCCCCAGCACAACTTGAGACTGTGTCCCCTTCTTCTGTTGCTGGTTGCCTTGGAGAAGAGGCCACCCCCCACCTACTACAACTGTCCCTTCAGGTAGTTGTAGACAGCAATGGGGTCACCCCTGTGCCTCCTCTTCTGCAGGCTGCACACCCCCAGCTCCCTCAGCCTCTCCTCATAGGGTTTGTGTTCCAGGCCCCTCACCAGCTTTGTTGCCCTTCTCTGGACACCTTCCAGCACCTCAGCATCTCTCTTGACTTGAGGAGCCCAGAACTGGACACAGCACTCAAGGTGTGGCCTGAGCAGTGCTGAGCACAGGGGCAGAATAACCTCCCTTGTCCTGCTGGCCACACTGTTCCTGATGCAGGCCAGGATGCCATTGGCTCTCTTGGCCACCTGGGCACACTGCTGCCTCATCTTCAGCTACTTTCTATCAGTATCCCCAGGTCCCTTTCCTCCTGGCTGCTCTCCAGCCACTCAGTCCCCAGCCTGTAGTGCTGCTTGGGGTTGTTGTGGCCAAAGTGCAGAACTCTGCACTTGGCCTTGTTCTATCTCATCCCATTGGCCTCTGCCCACCCATCCAGCCTGGCCAGGTCCCTCTGCAGGGCTCTCCTACCTTCCAACAGCTCCACACCTGCTCCTAGCTTGGTGTCATCTGCAAACTTACTGATGCTGGACTCAATCCCCTCGTGCAGGTCATTAATTAAGATATTGAACAGGACTGGGCCCAGCACTGAATCACCTGTCTGGCCTGGCTACAGATTTCACTTTTTCTTAGCAGCTTTTTAGTGTCACTGTATGGTTTAAAACATTGACAGCATTCTTCTTCTCTTAGCATGCTCCTTTGAATGTCCTCCACTGCTATTGCCACACACCAAAGTAGCAGTATCTAGGTTTACTAGGTTTTCAAGCTTTCTTCACCCTGAGAAGGTTCAGATAACCTGCAGGTAAAGGTGTCTGACCTAAAATGAACCTCCAGATTTCCACACCCCCAGCAAGGTTTTGTGGATGCTATGAACAGCCTCAAAAGTAATGCTAGAAATGAGCCCACTGCGTTAGACAGGGAGATAGGAGGGGAGCAGCAATATCAGTCCTGGAGGCACAGTCACCAGGAGCAAGAGGAAGACCAAACTGGAGATGGTGGTGGTAACCAAAACCAACCATGCCCCTTATAAGAGAAACTCTCGTGCAAAGAAGGGCCACAAAAATGATCCAAGGGCTGGAGCACCTCTGCTGTGAGGATAGGCTGAGGGAGCTGGGGTTGTTCAGCCTGGGGAAGAGAAGAAAGACTCCAGGGGCACCTTAGAGCTGTCTGTAAGTCAAATCACAGAATCCTAGAATGGCTTAGGTTGGACACAGTATTCGAGGTAGGGTCTCAGCAGAGCAGAGTCAAGGGGCAGAATCCCCTCTCTTGCCCTGCTGCCCACACTCCTCTGGCTGCAGTCCAGCACACAGCTGCCTGCTGGGCTGCATGAGGGCACTGCTGGCTCATGCTGAGCTTCTCATCAATCAGTGCACCCTCTTTATTCAGATCTGCTCTCAACCCATGCTGCACCCAGCCTGGAGTTGTGCCTGGAGCTGGCCTGATGCAGATACAGGGCCTTGAAAGGGTTGTCAGCAGAGCTTTCTTGAACTGACCTTTCCTTCAGTCTTTCAGTCCTGTCTTCCAGCCCAGGGGGATCTTATTGCTGCCTACCAATAGCTGAAGGGATCCTACAAGAAGGCTGCAGAGGGACTTTTCATTAGGTTTTAAGCTGAGGGGCAGTAGGGTTAGACTGGATCTTAGCAAGAAGTTCTTCAGTCCTAGTGGGATGAGACTCTGGAATAGGTTAGAATCATAGAATTATAGAATCAACCAGGTTGGAAGGGACCTCCAAGATCAGCCAGTCCAACCTAGCACCCAGCCCTAGCCAGTCATCTAGACCATGTCACTAAATGCCTCATCCAGGCTTTGCTTCAACACCTCCAGCCACAGCAACTCCACCACCTCCCTGGGCAGCCCATTCCAATGCCAATCACTCTCTCTGACAACAACTTCCTCCTAACATCCAGCCTGGACCTGCCTTGGCACAACTTGAGACTGTGTCCCCTTGTTCTGTTGCTGGTTGCCTGGCAGAAGAGCCCAACCCCACCTGGCTACAGCCTCCCTTCAGGTAGTTGTAGCCAGCAATGAGCTCTGCCCTGAGCCTCCTCTTCTGCAGGCTGCACACCCCCAGCTCCCTCAGCCTCTCCTCACAGGGTTTGTGCTCCAGGCCTTTCACCAGCTTCCAAACGTGTCCCATTTGTCTGAGTCCCAGAAGGGGGTGTTTCACCCTGGTGCAGAGCTGTGCTAGGCATGCTCCTTCACAGAACCACAGAACCACAGAATGTCAGGAGCTAGAAGGGACCTTGAAAGCTCATCCAGTCCAACCCTCCTGCCAGAGCAGGGTCACTTAGACCAAATCACACAGGAACGCAGCCAGAAGGGTTCTGAATATTCACTGAAAGCAACTGAAGAAAACTTCAAGGATGCTCTCAAAGCTAAATACCTGCTCAGCAAGCAGTGTACTGCTTGCAGGCTGGCAGCAGTTCTGTGTCAGCTCTTCAGTACAAACCAAGACGCAGCTAAGTTACTCTGACTCACCACTTAACAGCTCTGCATACAATAATGACTGTGCTTTCTGAAAGCTTTGATTGGTACAGGTTTGATGGGAACTGTCAGGTCTGCAGTCCTTCTTCCTGACAGCATTGTGTGTTCCAAGCTACTGTACCCCCAAGTGCCTTGCCTCCTCCTGTAGCAGTTTGCTGCTGGAAAGGCTGTTTTGTTAAAGGCTCCAATGAGGATTACAGCTTCTCTGGGTGAACTGATCACATGAGGGAGGGGAAGCAGGTCAATTCAGCTTCCAAATTGGAGGAAGGTGTTTTATCCTCTACATATGGCCAATGTAAATTATACTGAAAGCCCTGAATTAACTGAAGGCTCCTGCTGAAGCTATACAAATAGTGTCGGATGTGCCCTGGAAAGAGAGGCTTCATTGTTTGTCTTCTGGTAGCACTCTGTTTTCTGGAGCCTAGAAGACAATTACTTCCTTGCAAACACAGGCAGATTAAATAAGCCACATTTTGTCCTTTTTGCCATCTGCCCCTTGCTTACTTTATTTTAAGCTGCATGACTAAGCTTTACTATCTGACATGTGAGGGTGGGACATGCTGTTTTGCTGCTCGGCTCCTTGAGGCTTGTAATGAATCCGAAGAAGCAGAACTGATCTGCAGAGGGGTGAGTCAGAAAAACCAGCAACTGTACAATAATTACTTGCTGTGCCAAATAGCAGGACTTGGGTCTCAACGCAACAAATTCTCCTCCAGGAGGTTTCACGAGGGAGGAGAAATATATTCCTTAAAAACAGGAAAAGATGGAGGAGAAATGCACTTCTTTAAAGAGAAAAAAGCTGGGGGGCCTGGTTCTGCTTCTAATGCAGCTGCATCAGTGAAAGGGAAATGAGAGCTACCTACCCAAAGCTCTTCTGCAAATGACTCTCAGAGTAGAGGAAAAGGAAGCAAGGGAGATGGGGCTCAGGGGTGATCTTATTACTGTCTACAACTACCTGAAGGGACATTGTAGCCAGGTGGGGGGTGGCCTCTTCTGCCAGGCAACCAGCAATAGAACAAGGGGACACAGTCTCAAGTTGTGCTGGGGGAGGTCTAGGCTGGATGTGAGGAGGAAGTTGTTGGCAGAGAGAGTGATTGGCATTGGAATGGGCTGCCCAGGGAGGTGGTGGAGTTGCCGTCCCTGGAGGTGTTCAAACAAAGCCTGGCTGAGGCACTTAGTGCCATGGTCTAGTTGATTGGCTAGGGCTGGGTGCTAGGTTGGACTGGATGAGCTTGGAGGTCTCTTCCAACCTGGCTGATTCTGTGATTCTATGATTCTATGATTCTATGGGAGATGATGTATTTATCCTGAGAGCGTTAGAACAGGTGAGCTGTCTTGACTCTTTCAGTGTCTTTAGGCTTAAAGGTGAATGGGGCACTTGGTGCCATGGTCTAGTTGACTGGCTAGGGCTGGGTACTAGGTTGGACTGGATGATCTTGGAGGTCTCTTGCAACCTGATTGATTCCATGATTCTCTCTATGATTCAGTCCCAGAGTTATTCTTAACAAAACAGCAACCATCTGACCAAAGCTTTCCTGCAGGACAGAGCCCCTCAGAGGGGAAAAATAGGTAAGAGAAAGTCTCAGGTACCCATACTGCATGGGGAGATGGCAGGGGCAAAGCAAAACCTTGTGCAGTGTCAGGGATGTGTGCTGCCTTGTGGGAGCTTCTGCACAGCCCCCATTACTGGGACTGGGAGTGGAGAGCTAAGGGGAGGTGAGTGGTGGGCCTCCCATCACAGCATGTGAGCTGCCACCTTGCCAGTGGAGCAATACATTAAAGCCTCTCTCCAGGCTTGAGCCAGCAGGGAGCCTCATTATTCTGCTAAGAATGAGCCACTGGTAGCATTTCAGGTGGCCTGGAGTCTGAAACAAAACTGAATGGAAATTACTTAGAGAAAAGTAGGGTGAGACAATTTCCCTTTTGTGTAAGACTTCTGCCTCTGTGCCTATGCAGGAGTGAAGGAGCTCACACCTATGGCACATCAGGAAACCTCTTGGTCATGAGGATTTGCCACTGGAATGGGCTGCCCAGAGAGGTGGTGGAGTCATCATCCCTGGAGTAGTTCAAGAAAGAACTGGATGGGGCACTTAGTGCCATGGTCTGGTTGACTGGCCAGGGCTGGGTGCTAGGTTGGACTGGCTGAGCTTGGAGGTCTCTTCCAACCTGGTTGATTCTATGATTCTATGAATATTACTTAGTGAAGGTGTTTGGTGAATTTTCCTCCTGGTTTTAAACTATTGGAGCAAGGACTACAGTGGAGTGGGTCTACAACTATAGCCACCATATAGTTCATTAGGAACCAGATGCCTTTCTCTAACAGTGCAACTACAACACCAGGAGAGATCTTCCTGGTGATAGACCCCCAAGAAGTTTGAGAACTCACTGTTCAGTGTAACCAGGTATAGATTCATACATTCATAAAATGGTTTGGGTTGGAAGGGACCTTCAAGATCATCTAGTTCCAAGCAACCTGCTATAGACAAGGAAACATTTCACTGGTCAGGTTGCTGAAGGTCTCATCCAATCTGGCCTTGAACACCTCCAGGAATCATAGAATCAACAGGTTGGAAGAGACCTCCAAGCTCAGCCAGTCCAACCTAGCACCCAGCCCTAGCCAATCAACCAGACCATGGCACTCAGTGCCTCAGCCAGGCTTTTCTTGAACACCTCCAGGGACAGTGACTCCACCACCTCCCTGGGCAGCCCATTCCAATGCCAATCACTCTCTCTGACAACAAATTCCTCCTAACATCCAGCCTAGACCTCCCCTGGTACAACTTGAGACTGTGTCCCATTGTTCTATTGCTGGTTGCCTGGCAGAAGAACCCAACCCCACCTGGCTACAGCCTCCCTTCAGGTAGTTGCAGACAGCAATGAGGTCACCCCTGAGCCTCCCCTCCTCCAGGCTGCACACCCCCAGCTCCCTCAGCCTCTCCTCATAGGGTTTGTGTTCCAGGCCCCTCACCAGCTCTGTTGTCATTCTCTGGACACCTTCCAGCACCTCAACATCTCTCTTGAATTGAGGGGCCCAGAACTGGACACAGCACTCAAGGTGTGGCCTGAGCAGTGCTGAGTACAGGGGCAGAATAACCTCCCTTGTCCTACTGGCCACACTGTTCCTGAGCCAGGCCGGGAGGTGTTCAGGTAAAGCCTGGATGGGGCACTTAGTGCCATGGTCTGGTTGATTGGCCAGGGCTGGGTGCTAGGTTGGACTGGCTGAGCTTGGAGGTCTCTTCCAACCTGGTTGATTCTATGATTCTATGTTTCCATATGTGTTTCAACACACAGGAGAAGTTGCTTTAGAAATTATGTGCACCATTAAAATGCTGTTATTAAACCCAAGCTTGGATCTTCAGAGGTCTCTTCCAATCTCCATCATTCTCTGAGTCTGTGAAGTTTAGGGATTCTCATACTGTATTATCAGAGGAACACCATCTAGGACACTTCACAGAGAAATTATTCCCTACAAAACTACTTAGAGATCTTAAAGCTTTCTTTAGTTTATTACCTTTTTGATACTGGCAGATTTGTTTGTATCTTGGGGGGCCAACGTGTGCTGTAATAGCTGCCCTGATGGTGCGTGGGATCTCAGGGCTCTGAGGTTTAACATCTCTACAAGCCAACACAGATAAGAGCAATCTGAGAAGACTGCTGTCACACAAGGAACCTGGAATAACAAAACCCAGGCAGAGCTAATGCAGAGTTTCTGCCTTGTTTGAAGTGTTGAAGAAGTGCAGGTCAGAGCTATAAACAACAAAAAAGGGAGGAAGGGAAAAGAACCATTTCTGTCACTCCTCCAGGAGCTGTTGCTACTCTGATGAACTGGAAAGCTCTGCAATTTTTCTTCTGTCTGGGCAGATGGGCTCTTACTATGTAGGTCAAAGACCTTTAATATCCAGCAGCAAAACAAGATTCCCATGAGATTAGCAATTGTATGGAGATAATGCTTTTACCTTTCCCCTCCCTTTTCCAACCCATGGCAGTCAGTTTTCCCTTTGCAAGCACTAGTGCAAAGATGCTGGACATGGCACAGAGTCTGACAGCCCTGCCTCACACAGAGAAAACCTCACAGATTCCCAGAGTCACAAATTCAGATTGCATTGGGTTGAAAGGGAAGCTGAAAGGTCATCTTGGCCAACCCCCCTGCAGTCAGCAGGGACACCTCCAACTACAGCAGGCTGCCCAGGGTCACAACCACTCTGATCCTGAATGACTTCAGGGACAGGGCCCCAAACACATCCCTGGGCAACCTGTTTCAGTATTTCCCCAGCCTTCCTGTAGGTCCCCTTCAGATACTGAAATGTAGCCCTAAGCTCTCCCTGAAGCCTTCTCTTCTCCAGGTTGAACAGCCCCAATTCCTTCATCCTGTCTTCATAGCAGAGGTGCTGCGGTCCTCTGAGCATCTTGGTGGCCTCCTCTGGTCTTGTCCTAGCAGGTCCATGTCTCACTTGTGCTGGGAGATCCAGAGCTGGGCACAGCACTGCAGGTGAGGTCTCACCAGAGCAGAGCAAAGTGGCAGAATCATCTCTCTCAGCCTGCTGGCCATAGAATCATAGAATCTACCAGGTTGGAAGAGACCTCCAAGCTCAGCCAGTCTAACCTAGCACCCAGCCCTGGCCAGTCAACCAGACCATGGCACTAAGTGCCTCATCCAGGCTTTTCTTGAACACCTCCAGGGATGGTGACTCCACCACCTCCTGGGCAGCCCATTCCAATGACAATCACTCTCTCTGCCAACAACTTCCTCCTAACATACATCCTAGACCTCCCCTATTGCTGGTTGTCTGGGAGAAGAGACCAACCCCCACCTGGCTACAACCTCCCTTCTGGTAGTTAGTGCATATTATAGAATCATCCTTGGGATCCCTTCCAACTTTGACAATTCTATGATTTTATGATTCTCATCAAACACTTCCAGTTTGAATCTTTCTGAGTTACAGCTGCAGAGCTGGAGAGGAGGTGTTAATCAGCTGAGCCAGACCATTTAAGTTTACAAAGGTCAATGTCATCACTTTGAATCCTCCCCAGAACAACACAAAGAATTGCTGTGGTTTGTGTCACTGTGGTGCTAGGTGTTCCCCACCTTTGATAAGTGGGATAAGCATGTGCTTTTAAATTCCCTCCAGGAATAGCTGCCAGGGGAACTCATTGCAGTTCTCAGATGTCAGAGAGACATGGGTGAGCAGAATCACAGAATTTCTTAGATTGGAAAAGACCTTCAAGATCATCAAGTCTAATCATTACTCTCACACTGGCAAGTCCTTGACTAAACCAAATCCATCACCACAACATCTAATCATTATGAATCACTATGGTTGGAAAGGACCAGGGTGCTGCACTTTGGCCACAACAACCCCATGCAGAGATACAGGCTGGGGTCGGAGTGGCTGGAGAGCAGCCAGACAGAGAGGGATCTGGGGGTGCTGATTGATACCCACCTGAACATGAGCCAGCAGTGTGCCCAGGTGGCCAAGAGAGCCAGTGGCATCCTGGCCTGCATCAGGAATGGTGTGGCCAGCAGGAGCAGGGAGGTCATTCTGCCCCTGTACTCTGCACTGGTTAGACCACACCTTGAGTGCTGTGTTCAGTTCTGGGCCCCCCAGTTTAAGAGGGACATTGAGATGCTTGAGCGTGTCCAGAGAAGGGCGACGAGGCTGGGGAGAGGCCTTGAGCACAGCCCTACGAGGAGAGGCTGAGGGAGCTGGGATTGGTTAGCCTGGAGAAGAGGAGGCTCAGGGGAGACCTTATTGCTGTCTACAGCTACCTGAGGGGTGGTTGTGGCCAGGAGGAGGTTGCTCTCTTCTCTCAGGTGGCCAGCACCAGAACAAGAGGACACAGCCTCAGGCTGTGCCAGGGGAGATTTAGGCTGGAGGTGAGGAGAAAGTTCTTCCCTGAGAGAGTCATTGGACACTGGAATGGGCTGCCCGGGGAGGTGGTGGAGTCGCCGTCCCTGGAGCTGTTCAAGGCAGGATTGGACGTGGCACTTGGTGCCATGGTCTGGCCTTGAGCTCTGTGGTAAAGGGTTGGACTTGATGATCTGTGAGTTCTCTTCCAACCTCGGTGATACTGTGGTACTGTGATACTGTGACCATCTAGTCCAACCTTCATCCCAGCATCCTTCATCACTAGACCACAAAAGAAGAGGATTCATGCCTGACAGAGTGAAAATAGCACAGAGACAGAAATACAACTTTCAGCAAAAATTCTTTCTCAGGCATCCACCATCTCAGATAATACAGGTCTGACCTAGATGATTTCACACCTCTCCAGCCTTGAAAACCTGATCTTAGTCGATACTTTTATGCCACTGCTTAATAATGCGGATAAATTCTGGATGACTTCTGTGCTGACCACGGCGATCTCACCCAAGCCTGCTTGTTCATGAATTGGCCCATTTGTTCCCACGGAGCTAGCCATGAAAGGGACATTGAGAGGTGCACCTTCTCCACCCTGCAGACACTGTAATCCTATCTCTTAGCTAACCTCTGCAGTCGCCCCGTGTTCGTTTGAATGCGGAGGGGAACAGAGCCAAGCTTTGAGCTGACCTCTCCGCAGAGACCTTCGAATGGATAAATCTACTGACCTTTGAGCTTGTGCAGTATAAAAAAAGCAGCAAAGGCACTTCAAAGTCAGTTCCAGCCAGTCATACAAAGGACCACTGGCATGTCAAAAGATCAGTTAAGGCTGATATTTGCAGTACAATCGTGTTGGACATGTTTGACTCCTGTTTTCACTCGATGTTATACAGAGTTTCGTGAGAAACAAGACTGGTGCAGTTTGTGACCCCTCTCCAGGTGCAATAATACCCCTCCACCCCAGAAAAGAGATCTGATGACAACAGCTATTAAAATTGTCACTATCAACATCCAGTGATGTGATGGGAGTCCTCACAGGATCACAGTATCATCAGGGTTGGAAGAGACCTCACAGATCATCAAGTCCAACCCTTTAGCACAGAGCTCAAGGCTAGACCATGGCACCAAGTGCCACGTCCAGTCCTGCCTTGAACAGCTCCAGGGACGGCGACTCCACCACCTCCCCGGGCAGCCCATTCCAGTGTCCAATGACTCTCTCAGGGAAGAACTTTCTCCTCACCTCAAGCCTAAATTTCCCCTGGCACAGCCTGAGGCTGTGTCCTTTTGTTCTGGTGCTGGCCACCTGAGAGAAGAGAGCAACCTCCTCCTGGCCACAACCTCCCCTCAGGTAGTTGTAGACAGCAATAAGGTCTCCCCTGAGCCTCCTCTTCTCCAGGCTAACCAATCCCAGACCCCCTGTGAGTCCACTTGTTTCTGTGCCTCCAGGGACGTTGACAAGAGGTGTCTGGATGAAGTGCTTAGAGACATGCTATGCAAGGAGAGGTGAGGTTGTGCTTGGATTCTATGATCTTAAGGTTTTTTCCATCAGACCTTCTATGACTCTATGAAAAGCTGTGTGATGAAGCTGTCCAGGTAGAGTCAACAGTCCAGATTTCACATGTAGATGCTGTTACCCTCTCCCTGGTGAGGTCCCCATGGTGTCCAAATACGAAGGGTGAATCCATTTGAATGATGAATCAGAGGACTGACAGTAGAGAAACCCTTTCACTTGCTCTGTGTCAGACTTCATGATTTAATCAACTTCATTTGACAATCATTTGTGCTGCATTCGACCTTGCCAATACACTGCTAGGTCACTCTCTGTGCCTGCTGCCAGTTTTCCTCACTTATCCTTAAACTAAGACCTCCCAACTTTGTTGTTCCTGAGATGGTCATGCTTCACTGTGGGCATAAGATGTTCACACCAGGAGTTTCAGCTTCCTTCCTCCTGTGCCATCGTTTATGAGTCATCTGTAAAACAGCATGACAGCTGAGCAAAACCAGGGGGAAAGGACTTTAAAAGCCCTTGTGTCTACAGAGATAGGCAAAAGATCTCCATAATGACCCACCAGGTTCTCTGTGCAGAAAGTGATGACCACATGCTCTGCTTCAGATTTCTCAGGCTAACAACTTATTAGAGGACTTGCACCTTTGCTGAGTTTTACAGAGTCACAGTTTGCATTGGGTTAGAAGGGACCCTCAAAAGACATCTTGGCCAAGTCCCCTGCAATCAGCAGGGACACCTCCAACTAGAGCAAACTGCCCACAGCCACTTCAAATCATAGAATCATAGAATCATAGAATCATAGAATCATAGAATCATAGAATCAACCAGGTTGGAAGGGACCTCCAAGCTCATCCAGTCCACCCAGCCCTATCCAGTCCACTAGACCATGGCACTAAGTGCCTCATCCAGTCTTTGCTGCAACACCTCCAGGGATGGTGCCTCCACCACTTCCCTGGGCAGCCCATTCCAATGCCAATCACTCTCTTTGTGAAGAACTTCCTCCTAACATCCAGCCTATACTTTCCCCTACCACAACTTGAGACTGTGTCCCCTTGTTCTATTGCTGGTTGCCTTGCACAAGAGGCCACTTCCCACCTGGCTACAGCCTCCCTTCAGCTAGTTGTAGACAGCAATGAGATCACTCCTGAGCCTCCTCTTCTGCAGGCTGCACACCCCCAGCTCCCTCAGCCTCTCCTCATAGGGTTTGTGTGATCTTGAATGTCTCCAGGGACAGAGTCTTGACCACACCCCTGGGCAGCCTGTTCCAGGATTTCACCACTCTCACTGTAAAAAACTTCCTCCTGATGTCCAACCTCAATCTGCCCTGCTCCAGTTCCAAACCATCACCTCTCATCTTATTCTCACAGGCCCTTCTGAACAGTCCCTCCCCAGCCTGCCTGTAGGTCCTCTGCAGATATTGAAATGCAGCTTTGACATGTGGCTGGAGCCTGCTATTTGCCAGGCTGAACAGCCCAAAATCCTTCAGCCTGTCTCCACAGCTGGGGTGCTCCAGCCCTCTGTACATCTTGGTGGCCTCTAGACTCACTCCAGCAGGTCCATGTCTCTCTTCTGTTGGAATCCCCACACAGGTTTAATCAGAGATCAGGGTATCAGGTATGATGGAGAGAAAGGAGTTCTGCTTCTCCCAGCATAAGTCACACACCACAAAAGAACTAAGAGAGTTAATAAAGCAGTCTGCTTTTCATGCTGCCACACCATGTGAAAATCTCTAATACTGCAAGAATCCTGGGAAGTCTCAGTATGAAATCAGCAGGGCCAAGCAGCTGTTTCTCATGACACTTTGACTAAGCCTGGTGTCATCTGGGCATTCAGTCACCTCAGATGAGCTAAGGATTGAATATAAAATTTTCCACTTCACTCTTTTATGCCTTCTTTAATGAACTTTCTGCATGAGCTAATATAAACTGAGCAAGTGCCACTGCTCTGAACATGAGAGTCAAGTGCTAAGGTTGTAGCCAGGTGGGGGTTGGGTTCTTCTCCCTGGCAACCATCAACAAAACAAGGGGACACAGTCTCAAGTCGTGCCAGGGGAGGTCTAGGCTGGATGTTAGGAGGACCATGGCACTAAGTGCCCCATCCAGTCTTTGCTTGAACACCTCCAGGGACAGTGACTCCACCACTTCCCTGGGCAGCCCATTCCAATGCCAATCACTCTCTCTGACAACAACTTCCTCCTCACATCCAGCCTAGACCTCCCCAGGCACAACTTGAGACTGTATCCCCTTCTTCTGTTGCTGGTTGCCTGGCAGAAGAGCCCAACCCCACCCCTGGCTACAGCCTCCCTTCAGGAAGTTCTTGACAGCCATGAGCTCTGCCCTGAGCCTCCTCTTCTGCAGGCTGCACACCCCCAGCTCCCTCAGCCTCTCCTCATAGGGTTTGTGCTCCAGGCCCTTCACCAGCTTTGTCACTCTTTTTTGGACACACTCCAGTATCTCAACATGTGTCTTGAATTGAGGGCCCCAGAACTGAACACAGCACTCAAGGTGTGTCCTGACCAGTGTTGAGTACAGGGGCAGAATAACTTAAATCATCTGAATGAAAAACAGAATTCAAGGCTAATGCAATTCCTCCATAAAATGCCATCTGGCATCTACGATGCCGTATTCATACAGAAGGAGGGATATAAGGCAAGAAACTGGACAAATATTCAACCAATACTCTGAAAGGTGTTTTTGAGGAGTGGTATGAAGCCAGTGAGAATGTAGAAAGTGCTGGAAAATTAGGTAGGGAAACAAGAGGGCACAGAGTCACCAAATTAGAGAGGAGAAAAATGAAATGTCGAGGGTCTGCTTTGGTTTGAACCTGAAGTTAGAGACATCACATATAAAGTTAGAGGCACATATACATAATATAAAGTTAGAGGTATATAAATGATGCTGCAACATAAGTAATGCTGCATCTCAGGTGGTTTCCTGCAGTGAAGGAGAGAGAGGTGAACATGGATCACAATAGCTCCTCCCCATCAGTCCTCCAACTGAAATTTGGCTTATTTGGCTTTCATGCTCCCAGATATTTTTATTTCTTCTACACTACAGCTTTGCTTCCCACCACTTTGTCCTCTTCAGTACTCCAGATCCAAAGCAAGTCTTATGAGTAAAGCTAGGCAAAACATAAAGGTGTTGCCTGTGGTGCTGTTCAGGAAACTGATCATCATGTCTGCTGTCATCGTATCCCAACCTGTTGTCTCCTTTGCTGGGAGCTGGGAGCCTCCACTGGAATTAACCCCTTGAAATATTCTAAGCACCCTAAAAGGCAGATGAAACATATCCACAAAAGATCACAGTATCACAATGTCACAGTATCATCAGGGTTGGAAGAGACCTCACAGATCATCAAGTCCAACCCTTTACCACAGAGCTCAAGGCCAGACCATGGCACCAAGTGCCACGTCCAGTCCTGCCTTGAACAGCTCCAGGGACGGCGACTCCACCACCTCCCCGGGCAGCCCATTCCAGTGTCCAATGACTCTCTCAGGGAAGAACTTTCTCCTCACCTCCAGCCTAAATTTCCCCTGGTGTAGCCTCAGGCTGTGTCCTCTCGTTCTAGTGCTGGCCACCTGAGAGAAGAGAGCAACCTCCTCCTGGCCACAACCACCCCTCAGGTAGTTGTAGACAGCAATGAGGTCTCCCCTGAGCCTCCTCTTCTCCAGGCTAACCAATCCCAGCTCCCTCAGCCTCTCCTCGTAGGGCTGTGCTCAAGGCCTCTCCCCAGCCTCGTTGCCCTTCTCTGGACACGCTCAAGCATCTCAATGTCCCTCCTAAACTGGGGGGCCCAGAACTGAACACAGCACTCAAGGTGTGGTCTAACCAGTGCAGAGTACAGGGGCAGAATGACCTCCCTGCTCCTGCTGGCCACACCATTCCTGATGCAGGCCAGGATGCCACTGGCTCTCTTGGCCACCTGGGCACACTGCTGGCTCATGTTCAGGTGGGTATCAATCAGCACCCCCAGATCCCTCTCTGTCTGGCTGCTCTCAGCCACTCCGACCCCAGCCTGTATCTCTGCATGGGGTTGTTGTGGCCAAAGTGCAGCACCCTGCACTTGGAGCTATTGAAGCCATCCCCTTGGACTCTGCCCATCTGTCCAGGCAGTCAAGGTCCTGCTGCAGAGCCCTTCTGCCCTCCCACCCAGCCACATCTGCCCCCAGCTTGGTGTCATCTGCAAACTTGCTGATGACTGACTCAATGCCCTCATCCAGACCACCTATGAAGATGTTAAAGAGGATGGGGCCCAGCACTGATACTACAGATGTTCCCACTACCATCACAGAGGGAAGCAAAGAAAGAGTTGAAAGAGAAGGAGCCTAAAGAACATGGCTAAAGAACACATCCTTAGATTATGGAAATGGCAGGGAGCATGTAAAAAGGTAGCAGATGGATGTTTATTCTCTGCTCTACCAGCAGTGTGCAGCCACACTCAGGCTGCACTCTTTCTTTGCTTTCTGGCCAAGGATTCTCACCTCTTCCCACAGCAGAGGATGGCAGCAGCCTGGGTGTAGGCAGAACTTGCTGTTTCTCAAAAATCAGAGTTAGCCTTTGCATTAATTAAGGCATCAGGCTCCACTCTCACCCTCTGTCCTTGTTTCTATCCATGGATTTTATGCTATATTTAAAACCCTGCCATTTCAGAATCCTATATGAATAAATATGAATGTCAAGACCTGTGTGCATCCCTTCTGCACACAAGAAAGTACAGCACAGCACATCACAGCACATCACATCACGTACTCCCAGGATCTTATTAAATATCTCTGAGACACATAATCCTGGGAACCTCACTCTGCAAACACAGGCAGCAGTTGCACTTCATTTTGCTCCTCTATCCTTCACAATCACCCCTCAGGTCCTTTCTCTCTCTTAGTCACTAAGCAGAAACTAAGCACCCAGCTAACTACATGATTGGGGTACCTGAAGATGTTGTGCTAGTAAAAAGAGAAACACCTGCTGATTATTTACAGCTACCTGGGAATGAAAAAACTAACGCAGAAGACAGAAAGCAGTGCAAAAGAGCCTCTTTGGGTTGAGTATTTGGTATTTTTAGGGTGGTTTTTTTTTAATAGCTACTTCCACTGTTTTAAAATTGAGATTCAAACTGAATGGGTCAGCATGCAATTTAATTTGAAAATCACTTTTACAAGGCAAAAAAATTACCTGTAGATACATCCTTCCATTGTTTTAACATGAGATTGTGATGGTTTGGGTGTTCCCTGCCCCCCCCCCCCCCCAATGCTTTGGAAATCATCCAGACTAGACTCAGCCAGCTCTGGAAATGGAATGCAGCTTATATTTACAGCTTAGCTCAATATACAAGCAGATAGTTACAGTATGTACAGTTATAGACAGCAATAGACAAAAGGTAATACAGGAACACAACAGCCCTCCCAGAAACCTGAGTCCCCAGGAGGGGCTCCCAACCACCCTTCCACCTTCTCCCACCCCTCTCAACCTTACCACAGTCCCAGTGAAGGATGGAGGTTTGGCCAGGGGGTTAGGAAGCAAAGTGGATTAGTCAGAGAGATGGCAGAGAGGCTAGAGAGAAGCGCAGCTCAGGTAATGCCCCAAGAAGAAGAAGTGCCTTATCTATGTTTGGATTCTTGTTTTTATACCTCTCAGCAAGCCTATAAGTGAAGTAGACACCACCCTTGTTTTCCCTTTCACAGGCTGTGATCTAATCCTTTTCACCAAAACATTCCAGCTAGGCTCAAAGTAGGGCATTAAGTTTTGCAATTGGTGGTCATTGGTCTTTATCTTGCATGAGGAAAACTGGTACCATAAACACAGTCCAGAGAAGAGAGGCTGTGGCAGCCCTGCTCAGAGCCCACAGTGGAGATGCATGCTCCTAAGGGAGCAGATCTTGAGACTTTGGTGGTGTGTGTGAAAACTTTCAAAGGCAGAGCATTCTGCCCTGGTGGGCAGATACTGAGCAAACAGAGAAACAAAATCAGCAGGCTAAGCTTGTTTCATTATCAGCTGAAACCTGACACATATCTGATTTAAGCCAAGTTTTGCTAGGCATTTAGACATGCATTTAAGCTTCCAGACAGGTATTGTCCTGCTACAAGTGACACCACCACGCCTGAAGTGAGATGCACACTTCAGTATCACAGAGAACAGGGAAGGTAACCTCAGTCTACCTCTCTGTGGGAGCCACACTTAAATTGGACACTGCATTCACTTGCAGTTATTTGCAGGACTCCACCTTTGCTCATGTGAGAGAGATGCTGATAAGGATTATGACACCTCAGAACTAGGTCCTAAAATTTCACAGCTCAGCCTGATAATTCTAACTGCTATTGATTAGTAATGAGTAAGATGCATTTGTACTCAAGAGGGTCAGGAGAACAAAAGGCCACTTTTGGGTTTGTTTGTTTTTTTCTGCAGGGATGTGTGAGCTCCTGCCCCACTCAGGACTTTTTCCTGCAGGGATATGTGTTCTACTGCCCCACAACAGGACTTTTTCCTGCAGGGATATGTGTTCTACTGCCCCACAACAGGACTTTTTCCTGCAGGGATATGTGTTCTACTGCCCCACAACAGGACTTTTTCCTGCAGGGATATGTGTTCTACTGCCCCACAACAGGACTTTTTCCTGCAGGGATGTGTGATCTCCTGCCCCACAACAGGACTTTTTCCTGCAGAGATGTGTGTTCTACTGCCCCACAACAGGACTTTTTCCTGCAGAGATATGTGTTCTACTGCCCCACAACAGGACTTTTTCCTGCAGGGATATGTGTTCTACTGCCCCACAACAGGACTTTTTCCTGCAGGGATATGTGTTCTCCTGCCCCACAACAGGACTTTTTCCTGCAGAGATATGTGTTCTACTGCCCCACAACAGGACTTTTTCCTGCAGGGATATGTGTTCTCCTGCCCCACAACAGGACTTTTTCCTGCAGGGATGTGTGATCTCCTGCCCCACAACAGGACTTTTTCCTGCAGGGATGTGTGATCTACTGCCCCACAACAGGACTTTTTTCTGCAGGGATGTGTGATCTCCTGCCCCACAACAGGACTTTTTCCTGCAGGGATGTGTGATCTCCTGCCCCACAACAGGACTTTTTCCTGCAGGGATGTGTGATCTCCTGCCCCACAACAGGACTTTTTCCTGCAGGGATGTGTGATCTACTGCCCCACAACAGGACTTTTTCCTGCAGGGATGTGTGATCTCCTGCCCCACAACAGGACTTTTTCCTGCAGGGATGTGTGATCTCCTGCCCCACAACAGGACTTTTTCCTGCAGGGATGTGTGATCTCCTGCCCCACAACAGGACTTTTTCCTGCAGGGATGTGTGATCTCCTGCCCCACAACAGGACTTTTTCCTGCAGGGATGTGTGATCTACTGCCCCACAACAGGACTTTTTCCTGCAGGGATGTGTGATCTACTGCCCCACAACAGGACTTTTTCCTGCAGGGATGTGTGATCTCCTGCCCCACAACAGGACTTTTTTCTAGAGGGATGTGTGAGCTGCTGGTTGGACTGGATGATCTCGGAGGTCTCTTCCAACCTGGTTGATTCTATGATTCTATGAAATCTGCTGCCCCACAACAGGACTTTTTCCTGCAGGGATGTGTGTTCTACTGCCCCACAACAGAACTACAACTATCTGAACAGACATTGTAGCCAGGTGGGGGGTGGCCTCTTCTCCCAGGCAACCAGCAATAGAACTAGGTGACAGTCTCAAGTTGTGCCAGGGTAGGTCTAGGCTGGATGTTAGGAGGAAGTTGTTGTCAGAGAGAGTGATTGGTGTAGTCACCGTCCCTTGAGGTCTTCAGGAAGAGACTGGCTGAGGCACTTAGTGCCATGGTCTAGTTGACTGGCTAGGGCTGGGTGCTAGGTTGGACTGGCTGAGCTTGGAGGTCTCTTCCAACCTGGCTGATTCTATGATTCTCTGATTCTATGAAATCTGCTGCCCCACAACAGGCCTTTTTTCTAGAAGGACATGTGATCCTACTGCCCTACAACAGGACTTTTTCCTGCAGGGTTGTGTGATCTACTGCCCCACAACATTGCAGCTCCTCCAGCCCATTGGTTACAGGGTAAAGGAACCCAAAAGCCACTGTTTTTATTAGTTAGCAGCAATGACCTTTTATTTGTGGGATGGAGGGGGGAGGGGGGATAATTTGTGCATCAACAGCGTGGAATGGAGACGTGCTATGTAAGGAAGTTATTATTTGCCAATTTGCAGCTTTTAAAACACACAGCACACTATCTATTATGTATCATGCATTACAATTACAACAACAGTTTAATTAATCACCAGCACCCTGTTTTGTATCAGCCTGCTGCTGAATCCTGGGTAAGGGCGGTGTTGTTTTCCATCTAGCAAGTAGCAACATTTCACTCTGTTTCACTACATTAAACTGCTCAAATAAAGCAAACGGATATTGGGAAGAGTTGGCCATCTGCCTTTATTTTCTTTTACTTTTGTTAAGGGAAGAAGTGAGGGGGGGCAAAAATAAACCCCCACCGCAACCTCTGAAAGGAGAAAGAGCAGAGCCATGAAACTGATAGTGACAAAAAACACCCTTCTTTATTTTTTTTTTCTTCTCTTTTTTTTTTTTTTAATCAGGTCAAAATCTCATCTAAATGCAGTTCTGATGAATGGTAAAAAGCTTGCTTTGTGGATTTGGAGTGGGTCTCAAGCCCAGCAATGAAGTCTAATGATTATTTAATGGTGCCGCACTTGAAGCGGGATTATGTGAGACTCTCTCCCCCGTTAAGAGTTTGATGAATAGGTTTTGTGACAGCCATTTAGGAATAAACAAGAATTCATCAGTCTGCATAAGAAGAAGCCAGTTTATAGATTAAGTTTCTTGAGGTAATTCATGAGGTCAGTCCCATTTAGATGTAGACTATTAGGGCTCAGCTTTTGAGAGCGCCCATACAAGGGAGTTACTCCAAATGGACCCCGCTAATACAAAGCTCCCTTTCAGAGGGAAGCCTGAAATTTTTATGACCCTGCTGCTAGGAAGCACATCAACTTGTCACTGTGAAGATCTGCTGGGGCAAGACCTCATCACTCTATTAAAGAGCTCTGTGACCCTATTGATTTGAAGTATTTAAAGCAGGGGTGAAGTTCAAAGCAATTTCTTTTCTATACTATTACTCAGCCTCTCTGTGTCTTGGCTCTAAAACATCTGCTGTCAGTTCCTCTCTGGTGTCTGACTCTGGAATCTGTCACTGGAGAGCAGAGTAGTTTTATTTAGAAGAAATTGGATTCCTTTTCAGTTTTTCAGCATTTTGTATTGTGATCAATGGTTTACACTCCTCCATGTGCCAGGAGACTTAACTGCCACCGTACCCTTTCATGTCTCTCATGACTCAGCCAGAGCTTGCTCCTGATGCTCTGTAATCAAATCTTCCCATCCTAACCGGTAAGAGTTTTTCTAATTGCCCAATCAATAAATGCAATAAACTTTCACTCTCAGAAAATTAAATAAAAAAAACAAAACAAAACAAAACCCAAACAAAAAAAAAAGGGGAAAAAATAACAAAGGAAGAAGGGGGGGGAAATAACAAAGGAAGAAGAGAAAAAAATAACAAAGGAAGAAGAGAAAAAAAATAACAAAGGAAGAAGGGAAAAAAATAGCAAAGGAAGAAGAGAAAAAAATAACAAAGGAAGAAGGGGAAAAAAACAAAGGAAGAAGGGAAAAAAACAAATGAAGAAGGGAAAAAATAGCAAAGGAAGAAGAGAAAAAGATAACAAAGGAAGAAGAGAAAAAAAATAACAAAGGAAGAAGGGAAAAAATAGCAAAGGAAGAAGAGAAAAAATAACAAAGGAAGAAGAGAAAAAAAATAACAAAGGAAGAAGGGAAAAAAATAGCAAAGGAAGAAGAGAAAAAAATAACAAAGGAAGAAGGGAAAAAATAGCAAAAGAAGAAGAGAAAAAAATAACAAAGGAAGAAGAGAAAAAAAAACAAAGGAAGAAGGGAAAAAAATAGCAAAGGAAGAAGAGAAAAAAATAGCAAAGGAAGAAGAGAAAAAAATAACAAAGGAAGAAGAGAAAAAAATAACAAAGGAAGAAGGAAAAAAAATAGCAAAGGAAGAAGAGAAAAAAAATAACAAAGGAAGAAGAGAAAAAAAAATCTCAGAATGTCACTCTGGAAACAAAACTCTAACAGGACCTTTCTACAGTCGCTTGCCCAGAGAGCAAAAAAAGACATTGGGTAAACAACTCCATTATTTTTAGATGCCAGCAAGCAAACCTCTCAGAGGTGCTTCTTCAGAATCAAGCAGGGTTCTTACCTTCTCTCTAGAAACTGCAGGCTCTGGGGCGCCTTCTCAAGGCTTAATACCGCATCAGACCGTCTGTGTTCATTAGGGATGTGGTTTCTGACACCCAGGTGGTTATTTAAGGCTGTGGGGAGCACGAGATTAATATTCAGTTTGATGATGTCACAGTATCACAGTATCACAGTATCACCAAGGTTGGAAGAGACCTCACAGATCATCAAGTCCAACCCTTTAGCACAGAGCTCAAGGCCAGACCATGGCACCAAGTGCCACGTCCAGTCCTGCCTTGAACAGCTCCAGGGACGGCGACTCCACCACCTCCCCGGGCAGCCCATTCCAGTGTCCAATGACTCTCTCAGTGAAGAACTTTCTCCTCACCTCCAGCCTAAATTTCCCCTGGCACAGCCTGAGGCTGTGTCCTCTCGTTCTGGTGCTGGCCACCTGAGAGAAGAGAGCAAACTCTCCCTGGCCACAACCTCCCTTCAGGTAGTTGTAGACAGCAGTAAGGTCTCCCCTGAGCCTCCTCTTCTCCAGGCTAACCAATCCCAGCTCCCTCAGCCTCTCCTCATAGGGCTTGTGCCAGATAGAATGCTGGAGAGAAAAGCAGGAGCAAAAGCAGTGGTTACCAAAAGTATGTAAGATAATGATGCATAGCAACAGAGAGAAATGAGGTAGGGTTTTCCTGTGGAAGGTAATTATGTAGAGAGCTACAGAAAGCAAACTTATCTGTCATCTTCATCAGGGGAGCTGACTTTTAATGTGGTGAAAAATGCACCTTCTCTCAGGGACCACTTTGTCAAATCACTGCCACCACGTTCCTACCCTACCTGTTCTGTTTAGGCACATTTTATCGCAGACTCTAACAAATTGCCTCCTAGAACCAAGATAAAAGGGGTATGTTTCAGCAGACAGAAAGGTGTCCACTGTTTTCAGCTGATTTGTACTGATTTACATCTTGCCCCATCATCATTTTATCAGTGCTGCCTCTTTCTGTTTTTACACAGAGCTCCTTTTCAAACCGAGTTTGTTTCTGTGCAGGGAAGGGATGAATTATGTTTCTTGCAAGATGGCAACTGCAAGGTTTATTCAGCAGGATCTTTAAGAACCCAGAAGCCTGAAGACAGATGTAGCTATTGCTTGTCAATCAAAACACACCTCCTTTGCAGCCATGTGTTTTCTTTAGTCAGCATTGAAATCGTGTTGCTGCTGTCCGAGGTCAACGGTAAATGCACCTGCAGGATCCATCCCTGCCTGAGAATTTCCAGCACAGAGAGCAACAAAGATGAGGAAGGAAGATAATAATGTGCATTCTGCTGCTCTGAAGGAATGAGTGATAAACAAAATCCTGAGCCATGTCTTCTCTCTTTCTGTTTTTTTAAAGCTGGAGCTGGTAGAAGCCTCTGGCGACAGAGCACCATTAAAAGCTGATATTGTCCCCAGCTCATAGAATCATAGAATTATGGAATCAACCAGATTGGGAGAGACCTCCAAGATCAGCCAGTCCAACCTAGCACCCAGCCCTGGCCAATCAACCAGACCATGGCACTAAGTGCCTCAGCCAGGCTTTGCTTCAACACCTCCAGGGATGGTGACTCCACCACCTCCCTGGGCAGCCCATTCCAATGCCAATCACTCTCTCTGCCAACAACTTCCTCCTAACATCCAGCCTAGACCTCCCCTGGCACAACTTGAGACTGTGTCCCCTTCTTCTGTTGCTGCTTGCCTGGCAGAAGAGACCAACCCCACCTGGCTACAGCCTCCCTTCAGGTAGTTGTAGACAGCAATGAGCTCTGCCCTGAGCCTCCTTTTCTGCAGGCTGCACACCCCCAGCTCCCTCAGCCTCTCCTCATAGGGTTTGTGTTCCAGACCCCTCACCAGCTTTGTTGCCCTTCTCTGGACACTTTCCAGCACCTCAACATCTCTCTTGATTCGAGGGGCCCAGAACTGGACACAGTACTCAAGGTGTGGCCTGAGCAGTGCTGAGCACAGGGGCAGAATAACCTCCCTTGTCCTACTGGCCACATTGTTCCTGATGCAGGCCAGGATGCCGTTGGCTCTCTTGCTGCTGCTGATGTTGGCATTCATGGCTCCTTCTCCCAGGGCACATTCCAAAATGAAACTGAAGCTTGATGGACCAAGTGTAGTCCATTAAAACATAAAACCAACCAAACCTACTGACAAAACAGGTGGGGTTGGTTTCTCCCCTCCCCCTCTAAGCCTAAAGAAACAGAGAGTTTCAAATCACTGCTTTCTGCCATATAAATCTACGTGCTGAAGGTCAGTGCAAAGGCAACAAATCAAAGTGTTGGGCTGTGGGGTAGGGGTTTTTTTTCCCTCCTTATCTTTTATTTTAGATTATGAATGATGCAGGATTTTATAGAGCGTGCAAATTTATTACTGCATTGATAGGTCCCCCTGTTTATATCCACCAACATATGTTATGCTCACTAGGAATCACTAGGAAGCAGCAGCATTTTTAGGCATGGAGGGGGAGGCAATTAAAGAATTAGGTCTAATTAGTGTGAAAATCTCTGGAAGAAATACACAGAAATCTTTTGAGGAAAAGGGAAACAAAAAAAAGACACAAAGAGAAGGCAGGGAAATATTCTTTAATGTGTCTGCCGCTGTCACCTTCATTTCTAATCCATGGGTTCTTAACCAACACAATCTTAACTAAGGAGTAATTAAGTAAAAATAAGCAGAGAATGAATTTCTGCTTGTGCAGGATATTTCTCTTCCTTAGAGTCTTTGTGGGCATCTTGATTCTAAAAGCTCCAAGATAAATACTCACTAGACAGCAACCAGCGTCTTGTTCAACATGGGCTTTGGCCCCAGCATGACAGCAAAATCAGTCTGCATTGCTGGTAAAAGGACAAGAGAAAGAAAGTAGAAATGGCTGATAGAGAGGTGACTGTGCTTCATCCAAAGAGTTATTCAAAGGCACTTCCCAAGACCCCAGGCTGTGTCACAGAAGGTTGGTAGGAAGCACAGAAAAATCACAGATTCATAGATTGCAGCAGATTGGAGAGGACCCTCAAAGGTCATCTTGGCCAACTCCCCTGTGTTCATCAGGGATGCCTCAACTAGAGCAGGCTGTCCAGGCCCACATCCAGTCAAACCTTGAATACCTTCAGGGACAAGGTCTAAACCACATCCCTGGGCAGCCTGTTCCAATATTTCACCACTCTCATTGTAAAGAACTTCTTCCTGATATCCAACCCCTATCTCCCCTGCTCCAATTTCTAACCATTGCACCTCATTCTACCACCACAAGCCCTTCTAAACAGTCCCTCCCCAGCCTTCCTGTAGCTCCCTTTCAGACGCTGAAATGCAGCTCTAAGTCCCATTTAAAGTGTTTCTTACAGGCTTACAAAAAGAAGCCCTATGAGAAAAGGCTGAGGGAGCTGGGGGTGTGCAGCCTGGAGAAGAGGAGGCTCAGGGAGGACCTCATTGCTGGCTACAACTACCTGAAGGGAGGTTGCAGCCAGGTGGGGTTGGTCTCTTCTGCCAGGCAAGCAGCAACAGAACAAGGGGACACAGTCTCAAGTTGCACCAGGGGAAGTATAGGCTGGATGTGAGGAGGAAGTTGTTGGCAGAGAGAGTGATTGGCATTGGAATGGGCTGCCCAGGGAGGTGGTGGAGTCACCGTCCCTGGAGGTGTTGAAGCAAAGCCTGAATGAGGCACTTAGTGCCATGGTCTGGTTGACTGGCTAGGGCTGGGTGCTAGGTTGGGCTGGCTGATTTTGGAGGTCTCTTCCAACCTGCTTGATTCCATGATTCTATGATTTATCTTTCATCCAAGAAACAAGCAAGCAAGTCTATGAAGACATGGTGAAGGAGTCAAAGCTGTTCGACATGGAGAAGAGAAGGCTTTAGGGAGATCTTAGAGATGCGTTTCAATAGCCTTCTGCTCTCCAGGCTAAAGAGACTAAATGCCTTCAGCCTGTCTCCACAGGAGAGGTGCTCCAGCCCTCTGAGCATCTTTCTGGCCTCCTCTGGACCCACTCCAGCAGGTCCATGTCTGTCTTATGTTAGGGGCCCCAGAGCTAGGTGCAGAACTCCAAGTGAGGTCTCAGCAGAACAGAGTAGCAGAATGACCTCTCTTCACCTGCTGGCCAAGCTGCTTTTGATGCAGCACAGGATGTGATTTGCCTTCTGGGCAGCGAGTACCCTTTGCTGACTCATGCACAGCTTCTTATCCATGAGCATCCCCAAGTCATTTTCTGCAGGGCTGCTTTCCATTTTGTCATGCCTCAGCCTGTACTGGTATTGAGAGTTGCCTCAACCTATGTGCAGGACATGGATGCTTTAAGCTTGGAGAAGAGGCATGAATAGAAATGGCCAACTATCCAGACAAGGCTGGATGTAGCTGAGGACTTCCAAAGTTTATCACCACATCAGCAAATATGAGGTGCACTTGTGAAACTATGTATTTCAGTGTATTTCACCTTTGGAGTGGTTTGAATAAAAAGTGAAATTAAATTGGAGATTAGAAGAGAAAATCAATGGGAGTGCATGCAGAGGTAGAGGATGGAGAAATATTTCATCTCACATTACTCTCATAGCTGCCCAGAGCTCCTCATGCAATGTCATTATCAGAGCAGATTCAACCCACTGTGTCATATTCATAGAATCACAGAATTAACCATGTTGGAAGAGACCTCCAAGCTCATCCAGTCCAACCTAGCACCCAGCCCTAGCCAATCAACTAGACCATGGCACTAAGTACCTAGGCCAGTCTTTTCTTGAACACCTCCAAGGATGATGATTCCACCACCTCCCTGGGCAGCCCATTCCAATGCCAATCACTCTCTCTGCCAGGAACTTCCTCCTAACATCCAGCCTAGATCTCCCCTGGCACAACTGGAGACTGTGTCTCCTTCTTCTGTTGCTGGTTGCCTGGGAGAAGAGCCCAACCCCACCTGGCTACAGCCTCCCTTCAGGTAGCTGTAGGCAGCAATGAGCCTCCTCTACTCCAGGCTGCACACCTCCAGTTCCCTCAGCCTCTCCTCACAGGGCTGTGCTCCAGGCCTCTCACCAACCATTTGCAGGGTTTGGACCTCAAATATTTCCCAGGTATGCGCTGACATTTCTCATCAGTTGTTTTGTATGCTCAGCTTTCCATCCTGGGAAGTCTGAGTTTATTAGACATCCATTATAATTGACACATTGTTGAGGTAGGGGTGAATAGATGCATTAGACAGATGATCTTAATTGGCTTTCATCCAAAAGAATTAAACTAAAAAGACAGCTGAATTTCATTCACATTTTCAATTAGTAAAACTTCCTTTCATTATCACAATGCTTGCTGAAACAGCAGCCCCATCAGGGTGACAAATCCCGTTATCATGCTTTCTGCAATTGTCTCCCCAAAAGGCACCTATTGAAAGCATTGTCTGAGCATGTGTATAATGCTGACAATCAAGCTCTGCTCCTAAAGCTGGGGGAGGCTGGCTGGCTGTGATCTCTACAGAATTGCATTTCTTTCCCGTGCTCCTGGTTCTCCAGTGCCGTGTGCTTGAGCTGGGGCAATGCGCTCCGACAGGCTGTGCGTGCTAACGAGATCAATCACCCAGCTTTAGTGGGAGTCTCATGCTTCCCACCTCTTTTTTTTCCCTTCCCCTTTTCTTTATTGAGCATGATCCTCTGCAGGTGTTGTTTGTTGCTCAGGCTGTTACATAGCAAATGTGGATAGCATTTCTTTTTTTAGGGAGTAGGTAACAGCTGAGCTCATCTTGCAGACAATGGTTCCCCACCGAAGTACGAATGGAAAAGAATGTGAGCAGAGTTCTTTAGGCATCAGAGGGAGAAATAATTGGCTTCTTGGGGGTGGGGAGCAAATAAAGGGCGGTTAAGGTGTTGGGGTTTAGCAACTAACCAAGCTAATGCTAGGCTGTTGGGAGTTTAAGTCCTTTTGGAGCAGCTAACTAACCTAATGCTAGGCTGTGGGGGGTTTAAGTCCTTTTGGAGCAGATAACCAACCTAATGCCAGGCTGTTGGGGGGTTTAAGTCCTTTTGGAGCAGCTAACTAACCTAATGCTAGGCTGTGTGGGGTTTAAGTCCTTTTGGAGCAGCTAACCAAGCTAATGCTAGGCTGTGGGGGGTTTAAGTCCTTTTGGAGCAGCTAACCAAGCTAATGCTAGGCTGTGTGGGGTTTAAGTCTTTTTGGAGCAGCTTACCAAGCTAATCCTAGGCTGTTGGAGGTTTAAGTCCTTTTGGAGCAGCTAACCAACCTAATATGCTCATAATGGCATCCTAGATGCTTAACTTAGCCAACTCACATAACTTAACCAGACAGAATGCTATTATTTATTTGTTCCATATGTGACACTGAAGAGAAACATGTGGATAACCAAGCAAAGCAGCTCATCTGGGACTGGAGTTATCCAGTTTCCTCTCATTGAATTACATGCCAAGAGACAAATGTATTGCTTGAGGGTTGTTTTCCTTTTATTTACTTAACTATTTACTTATTGAATTGTTCCAACTTACATAATTACCTCTACCATCTAACTTCCAACAGTCGAGTTCCCTTCCATCATCCCACCTCAAACTAAGCATATGGAGCACCACCACCACATTAAGAGATGATGTTCTCTTCCATCATCCTGCCTCAAACTACACATATGGAGCACTGCCATCACATTAAGAGATGATGTTCAGTTTTTCCACGTGCAGGAGCTGGGATCCATTCATTTCAAAAACCCTAACAAGATGTAGTCAGTCAATGCCAGAAATCCAGTTAACAAAATCAAAACTTGGCACTCTGATGCCACAGGATTTCTGCAAGTGACAATCCTTGGACAGATCACAGTATCACAGTATCACTAAGGTTGGAAGAGACCTCACAGATCATCAAGTCCAACCCTTTACCACAGAGCTCAAGACCAGACCATGGCACCAAGTGCCACGTCCAGTCCTGCCTTGAACAGCTCCAGGGACGGCGACTCCACCACCTCCCCGGGCAGCCCATTCCAGTGTCCAATGACTCTCTCAGGGAAGAACTTTCTCCTCACCTCCAGCCTAAATCTCCCCTGGCACAGCTTGAGGCTGTGTCCTCTCGTTCTGGTGCTGGCCACCTGAGAGAAGAGAGCAACCTCCTCCTGGCCACAACCTCCCCTCAGGTAGTTGTAGACAGCAATAAGGTCTCCCCTGAGCCTCCTCTTCTCCAGGCTAACCAATCCCAGCTCCCTCAGCCTCTCCTCGTAGGGCTGTGCTCAAGGCCTCTCCCCAGCCTCGTTGCCCTTCTCTGGACATGCTCAAGCATCTCAATGTCCCTCCTAAACTGGGGGGCCCAGAACTGAACACAGGACTCAAGGTGTGGTCTAAGCAGTGCAGAGTACAGGGGCAGAATGACCTCCCTGCTCCTGCTGACCACACCATTCCTGATGCAGGCCAGGATGCCACTGGCTCTCTTGGCCACCTGGGCACACTGCTGGCTCATGTTCAGGCGGGTATCAATCAGCACCCCCAGATCCCTCTCTGTCTGGCTGCTCTCCAGCCACCCCGACCCCAGCCTGTATCTCTGCATGGGGTTGTTATGGCATTAGCACTGCTTAGGCCACACCTTGACAACTGTGTCCAGTTCTGGGCACCTCAGTTTAAGGAAGATGTTGAGATTCTCAAAGGTGTCCAGAGAAGCTCACCAAGGCTGGTGAGGGGGCTGGAGCACAGCCCTGTGAGAAGCGACTGAGGGAGCTGAGAGATGCTCAACCTGGAGAAGAGGCTCAGGGCAGACCTTATTGCTCTCTACAACTCCCTAAAAGGAGGTTGCAGCCAGGTGGGGTTGGTCTCTTCTCCCAGGCAACCAGGGACAGAACAAGGGAGGTGGTGGAGTCACTCTCCTTGGGGCTGTTCAAGGCAGGACTGGACGTGGCACTTGGTGCCATGGTCTAGCCTTGAGCTCTGTGGTAAAGGGTTGGACTTGATGATCTATGAGGTCTCTTCCAACCTTGGTGATACTGTGAAGGGGACACAGTCTCATACTACAACACAGGAGGTTTAGGCTGAATGTTAGGACCCCCTCTCACTGCTATCTGCACCTGTCAGAGATAAGGCACTGCTGTCCTGAGTTGTGCGGAGGAGTATTTCCCCTGGAAGGCTCCTTCCAATGACATCTCTGATCAACAAGTTTGCTGTCACCTAATTTACACAGCTCTACTGGGATGTGTCATTCATTTTCATATAGCACTGTGAGTTCTGCAGCTGGAAAATGCTAGGGTACATGCAGTTATTGCCTGGAGAAGTGAGCTCCACATTAAATTAATGTAGTTGATGCTTTTTATTTCCCAGGAGTTTTGTTTTGGGTTTGTTTGGTTTTTTTTTCTCTGATGTGTCTATAAAAATCCAACACAATCAGACCCTATGTGATAGTTTGGGTGTAATTTTCCCCCCCCAACCCCATTTAGGAAATCACCCAGACTAGACTCAGCAGCTGGAAATTAAAGAATGAAGCTTTATATTTACAGCTTAGAACAAGATACAAGCAGATATTTACAGTATTTACAGCTACAGAGAGGAATATACAAGTTAAAAAGTAATACAGAAACACAACAGCCCTCCCAGAAACCTGAGTCCCCAGGAGGGGCTCCCAACCACCCTTCCATCTCCTTTCCACCCCTCTACCCAAGACTTTGCCTTATTCTCAAGGTAGTTTCGAAGGTTGGCCAGGGGAGTAAGGAAGCAGATGGATTAGTCACACAAGATGGCAGGTTAGGTTAGAGAGAGGAGTTCAGCCCAAAGCCCAGAGAGAGACTCTCTTATCTATGTTTGTGTTCTTGTTCTTACAGATCTCAGCAAGCCTATGAGTGAAGGAGACATCCCCTCCCATCTCCTTTCCACCCCTCTACCTTACCCCAGAGTTTGCCTTACATGCAAGGTGAGGTTGGAGGATCAGCAAGAGGGGTTAGAAAGCAGAAGGATTAGTTACACAGAAGCAGCTCAGGGCACCCACTGCAACAGAGGTACACACACACACTGACACCCTTGCTCTGTCTTATCTGTGGTGCGTTTGGAGGGTCGGCCAGGGAGGGTTAGGATGCAGATGGATTAGTCAGGCAGCAAGTTAGGTTAGAGAGAGAAGTTGAGCCCCATAGAGAGCAAACAACTGCCTTGTCTATGTCTATGTCTATGTTCTTGTTCTTATCCATCTCAGCAAGCCTATGAGTGAAGCAGATATCACCATTGTGTCCTTTTCACAGCCTATCATCTAATTCTCTTCATCAAAATATCCCAGCTAGGCTCAAACTAGCTCACTCTACCAGGCTGGGAAAAGTCCTCACTCTTGGCCATACCAGTTTTGTTTTCCACTTTTTCATCTGGCTGGCTCTCTCCAAAGGATTAATTAAGCATTAATTTAGTATCAGTTAAGTAAAACCCAGACAATTTTGCTCTTGGTCAGGTTTCTGGTAAGGAAGAAAATGTGTTTATTTTTTAGTGATGCATTGGAGCTCCCAAAGTTGCTGTAAAACATCCTTTATAAAGTGTGAAATGTAAAAAACAACAACAACAACAGCAAAAAGAATAAACCAAAGCCTAAACCTTAACCCACCGAGGAACAATGATGAAAAAAGGGAAGAACTCAAACCATTTCTCATCCTTCCTACTAGAGATGCATTTTATAGCTAATGCATTTAATGAGTCAACACTGACTTATACTGCCTGAAAGCTCACTGAATTATTGAGTACCTGTGGTATGGATTATATGGAAAAAAGAATAGTTTGAAAATAGCTTTTTTTTTCCTCTGTGCAAGTTTGATTTTATTTATATGCAGCCACAGTTATTTTTTTCTGAGGTTGTTATTAGACAACTTCATCTTTCCCCTACATTTTAAAGAGCTGCTGTGGTTTAGTGGGGAAAGAAAAGAAAAGAGGAGACTTTTTGTTTTTTAAGAGAAGCTTTAGAAGCTCTGGGGTTTGAAAAACACCTGAGGAAAACTTCACTGAAAGCAAGATGAAAATAAATCAACAGCAACAGCATTTCTCCAAGACGTGGCTATGGCTTCACCCTGAATAAAGGAGCTGCCATACATTGGGTGTCATTCACTTGTTTATTTGTTCAGATGGATAAATATTGATTTGGTTTGAGGGGGTTTGGTTGTGGATTTTTTGCTGCATGTGTGTCCTCTAGATAAATAATAACAACTTGAGTATTTATTCACACACGCACACACCCTGAATGATTAAATGGCACGGTGCTGGTGAACACAGGTGGATCACAGAATTAGTCAGGTTGGAAAAGACATCTAGGATCATCCAGCCCAACCTATCACCTAACCCTACTAATTAACTAAACCATGGCACTAAGTGCCTCTTCCAGCCTCCTTATAAACACATCCAGGGAGGGCAACTCCACCACCCCCCTGGGCAGCCCATTCCAATGCCAATCACTCTCTCTGACAACAACTTCCTCCTAACATCCAGCCTAGACCTCCCCTGGCACAACTTGAGACTGTGTCCCCTTGTTCTGTTGCTGCTTGCCTGGCAGAAGAGCTCAATCCCACCTGGCTACAGCCTCCCTTCAGGTAGTTGTAGACAGCAATGAGGTTTGCCCTGAGCCTCCTCTTTTCCAAGATGCACACCCCCAGCTCCCTCAGCCTCTCCTCATAGGGCTGTGCTGCAGCCTGCTCACCAGCCTTGCTGCCCTTCTCTGGACATCTTTGAGCATCTCAATATCTTTCTTGAATTCAGGGGCCCAGAACTGGACACAGCACTCAAGGTGTGTCCTGAGCAGTGCTGAGTACAGGGGCAGAATGACCTCCCTTGTCCTGCTGGCCCCACTACTCCTGATACAGGAGTAGCCATTGGCCAGGATGCCATTGGCCTTCTTAGCCACCTGTACAACACTGCTGGCTCATGTTCAGTCGGCTGTCAACCAGTACCCCCAGGTCCCTCTCTGCCTGGCTGCTCTCCAGCAGAAGGAGCTGCTCCAGAAGCAGGTACATCCTTCACAGCAAACCTGTGCATTAGATTTGCAACTTGCAGTCCTAGGTTGGGGGATCGATTTGGCAGGGATTACATAGGAGGTGGAAAAGAAAGCTGTCTTGTTAATCATTTCCCATATGATGGTTTAACATTGGCTTGGCACCGTTCTTTAGTGCCCTGCAAACAGACAGTTTTCCAAAAGAGATGATGTCTGCAGCTCATGTGCAGAGCTTTCTGATGGCTCTGCACAAGAGACAGCTCTCTGAAAAGCTGGCCATGGCTGAGCCACCAGCAGGAGCCATATTAGCAATATCATGCTTGTCAAACACAGCTCTCAGCAATATTATTTATAGGGCTGGCTGGTAAACAAATCCAGTCCCTGAAAAACCTGCAGGTTTCAGAATGTGATTTTGGTGAGCAGATCAGAATGAAAATGAGAGCAGTCAAACTCTTTTTTTTTTTCCTTTTGGAGAGGGTGTGAGAGTCTAAATCCTCTCTCTTGCTCATCAACAAAGATAAAGACTGCATGGTCTCTCCCTCATCAATGAAGACAAAGATTGCCTCAGTTAACCTCCCAGACTCAGAATAGGTGCTTGGTCAAAAACTCAGGAGTGCAAATGAACAGACAACACCTGGGAAATTTCTGGATCTCAGCCTGAATGCCCAGAATGTGTATATCTTATGTCAGCTCCCCTGGAGAGAAAAGGCTTATGTGTATTCAGGGTATGGACAGGTACAGCCAGGGAGGGGGCGGAGACCCTCCCCTTCCCCCTGCAGCATATGAGAATACACAGGAAGAGTCCCTGGGGAGCTGCACCTTGACACCCACCTGAAAAACAGCATAAAATGACATGATTGATGCCTACCAAGTGTGGACCTCCACCAGACCACCATGTGGACCTCCACCAGACCACCAAGTGGACCTCCACCAGACCACCATGTGGACCTCCACCAGACCACCAAGTGGACCTCCACCAGACTACCAGAGCTGCACCACCACCAGAAGAACCCCTGATGAACTCCACAGATCATCCCTGGGCCATGTACCCATCTCTCTCTCCCCACCATCTGCCACTGAGGGTAATATGATCCCAACTCTTTTCCTTCCCTGCCTTGAGGTCTTCAAGAAAAGCCTGGATGAGGCACTCGGTGCCATGGTCTGGTTGACTGGATAGGGCTGGGTGCTAGGTTGGACTGGATGAGCTTGGAGGTCTCTTCCAACCTGGTTGATTCTATCATTCTATGATTCTTCTCCATTGTTCTCTTTATCTCTCTCCCTCCCTTCTCTCTCTCTCCCTCTGTTTTGTCCAATTTTATCCTTTAATAAATAGTTTTGTGGTAATATCTGGTCTCATTTGCACCTTAATTCACAACACAGAAATCCATAAGAACAGATCTTGCTCCTCTGGACAGAGATATTGTTAATCTCTGTTCTCTGAACCTTGACAGAGGGAAATAAAGATCCTGGGAACTGGCCAGTAAGTGCATTGTCCAGGTGTGCTGCTGGGATGCAGAAGCACCAGAATGTAGTCTGTGTTTCTTATGTGTCTGCAAGCCACTCTTCATTCAGATTAAAAAAAGAGCAACCAACAAGATTTTTTCATGAATAAAACTTGTCACCAATGCTTTTGCTACCAACTTCAGGGTTTGTGGATTCACAGCTTCACAGCGTTGGTCCGGGAGGAACCCACAAAGGTCATCTTGTTCAGCCCCCTTGCAGTCAGCAGGGATGCCTCCAACTACAGCAGGCTGCACAGGGCCACATCCAGTCTGATCTGCAATATCTCCAGGGACAGGGCCTCAACCTCATCCCTGGGCAGCCTGTTTCAGTGTTTCACCACTCACTGTGCAGAACTTCCTCCTGATGTCCAACCTAAACCTACCCTGATCTAGGAAGGGGCAGTGCATGACCACAGCACGTTACAGATGGCAGCTATTTGGATTGGATGGACAATCAGTTACCGGCTGGCTGCTCTGCTTTGGTGAGACATCATCTGCTGTATTTGTACAGCTCTGGGGCCTCCAGCACAAGAGAGACGTGGACCTGCTAGAACAAGTCCAGAGGAGGCCATCAAGATAATCAAAGGGCCAGAGAACCTCTCCTTTGAAAATGGGCTGGGAGAGCTGCATCCAGTTCTGGAGCCCCCATTACAAGAAGGATGTGGAGATGCTGAAGTGTGTCCAGAGCAGGGCCACGAGGATGCTCAGAGGGCTGCAGCAGCTCTGCTGTGAGCACAGACTGTGCAGTCAGGAGAAGAGGAGGCTCCCAGGTGACCTTCTTGTGGTCTTCCAGTAACTGAGGGGGGCCTACAAAAAAACTGGGGAGGGACTTTTTAGGCTCTCAGGAAGTGCCAGGACTGGGGGGAACGGAGCAAAGCTGGAGATGGGTAGGTTGAGGCTGGAGGTGAGGAGGAAGTTGTTGAGCAGGAGAGTGGTGAGAGGCTGGAATGGGTTGCCCAGGGAAGTGGTTGAGGCCCCATGGCTGGAGATGTTTAAGGCCAGGCTGGCTGAGGCTGTGGGCAGCCTGAACTAGGGTAAGGTGTCCTTGGGCATGACAGGGGGCTTGGAACTGGCTGCTCCTTGTGGTCCCTTCCAACCCTGACTGATTACAAGTTAATTGAGACTGTTCAGCCTGGAAAAGAGAAGGCTCCAGGGAGACTTTAGAGCTACATTTCAATACCTGAAGGGGACCTGCAGGAAGGATGGGAAGGGACTGTTTAGAAGCGCCTGTGGTTGTAGGATGAGGTGCAATGATTTGAAATTGGAGCAGGGGAGATTGATTGGACATCAGAAGAAAGTTCTTTGCAATAAGAGTGGTGAAATCCTGGAACAGGTGCTTTTCAAAAAGAAAGTCCTAAAACAAAACAGTGCCTTACAAGCACATGAAAAGATGTTCTTTGCTCTAGCAGCAAACACAGGCATTAAATTCTGTCTGCACCACATTGTCTAAAACCTCATTGTGTCAGGGACACCTAAGCATCCACGTTTCAAGGATCAATGACAGCAGGCAGCCCTTTTTTCATCCATTCAATAAGGGATTTACAATACTCAAAAGAAAGTAGTAGCTGGCATCATGGCCCACTCTCTGGCAAGACTCTTTCATACTTTAGAGTCATAGCATCATAAAATCACCCAGGTTGGAAGAGACCTCCAAGCTCATCCAGTCCAACCTATCACCCAGCCCTAGCCAGTCAAGTAGGCCATGGCACTAAGTGCCTCATCCAATCTTTTCTTGAACACCTCCAGGGATGGCGACTCCGCCACCTCCCTTGCTGCCTTAAGGTGGCTGCACTGGTAGCACTTCTGGAAGACAGCACACAAGGCAAGCTACCAATCACAGAATCATAGAATCATAGACTCAGTCAGAGTTGGAAGGGATCACAAGGATCATCTAGTTCCAACCCCCTGCCATGGGCAGGGACACCCTACCCTAGAGCAGGCTGCCCACAGCTCCATCCAGCCTGGCCCTAAACACCTCCAGCCATGGGACCTCAACCACCTCCCTGGGCAACCCATTCGAGCCTCTCACCACTCTCCTGCTCAACAACTTCCTCCTCACATCCAGTCTGCATCTCCCCACTTCCAGAAGTAGATCCAATAGATTCTTTGCTACAACTTGATATTGATTCTTGATTCTTTACTACAACTACAACTACCTGAGGGGTGGTTGTGGCCAGGAGGAGGTTGCTCTCTTCTCTCAGGTGGCCAGCACCAGAACGAGAGGACACAGCCTCAGGCTGCGCCAGGGGAAATTTAGGCTGGAGGTGAGGAGAAAGTTCTTCCCTGAGAGAGTCATTGGACACTGGAATGGGCTGCCCGGGGAGGTGGTGGAGTCGCCGTCCCTGGAGCTGTTCAAGGCAGGACTGGACGTGGCACTTGGTGCCATGGTCTGGCCTTGAGCTGTGTGGTAAAGGGTTGGACTTGGTGATCTGTGAGGTCTCTTCCAACCCTGATGATACTGTGATACTGTGATACTCTGTGATACTCTGATATATTCAATGCTGGAGTAATACCAAGTGAGGACCAGCTGCAGTGCTGCTTTTGCCTTGTTTTGCTATGACCAGGATTCATTTAGGTTAACAGTAAACCTTTTGTATATCCCCTGCTTCCTTTATCACCATTGGTAGTGCTTTACTGAAGCATATTTGGTGGTGATGCTCTCTTGTATTTTTTTCTCCCCTGAAGAGCATGATGCTGCTCTTTTATTAGCATAAGCACTCCAAAAACAGTGTCCAATGTCTTTAAGCAATTCACACAGATTGTAATCACTTGAGAATTTTGTTCTGAAATTAACACTTTAAGAGTCCTGATTAAGCCTCTAATTTCAAGATTTCTACTTTAACTACTTCAGCAGTGTGCATTAGCAATCTCTGCCATCCGTGGTACTCATGGAATCTCAGCAAGGAAATGCAGCCACGGCTTTAACCTGACTCCAAGCACCAGCAAGAGGAGTGGAAATGACTCCAGGTCCTACAGCATTTAAAGGTGAATTTCAACCACTGAACCTCATCAGTCCTAGACCTCAGTCTGTGCTAGTTTGAGCCTAGCTAGAATGTCCTGGTGAGAAGAATTAGATAATAGGCTGTGAAAAGGAAACAATGGTGATGTCTGCTTCACTCATAGGCTTGCTGAGATCTGTAAGAACAAGAATACAAACATAGATAAGAGAGTCTCTCTCTGGGCTTTGGGCTGAACTTCTCTCTCTAACCTAACCTGCCATCTTGTGTGACTAATCCATCTGCTTCCTCACTCCCCTGGCCAACCTTCCAAACTACCTTGAGCATAAGGCTAAGTCTGGGGTAAGGTAGAGGGGTGGGAGAAGGTGGAAGGGTGGTTGAGAGCCCCTCCTGAGGACTCAGGTTTCTGGGAGGGCTGTTGTGTTTCTGTATTACCTTTTGCCTTGTCTATTTCTGTATTACCTTTTACCTGTAGATTTCTGTATTACCTTTTACCTTGTGCACAGGGGCAGAATAACCTCCCTTGTCCTGCTGGCCACACTGCTCCTGATGCAGGCCAGGATGCCATTGGCTCTCTTGCCCACCTGGGCACACTGCTGCCTCACCTTCAGCTACTATCTACCAGCACCCCCAGGTCCCTTTCTGCCTGGATGCTCTCAGCCACTCTGGCCCCAGCCTGTAGTGCTGCTTGGGGTTGTTGTGGCCAAAATGCAGAACTCTGCACTTGGCCTTGTTCAATCTCATCCCATTGGCCTCTGCCCACCCATCCAGCCTGGCCAGGTCCCTCTGCAGGGCTCTCCTACCTTCCAACAGCTCCACAGCTGCTCCTAGCTTGGTGTCATCTGCAAACTTACTGATGCTGGGGTCATCAGAACTGGAGGCAGTGCTGCATGTGGGGCAAAGCTACAAACAAAAGAATATTAATGATGCTTCCTTCCATCTTTCTGCCAAGGGTTTTCTAGGTGTGCATCTCAGGGTTGTTGTTTTGCCCCATCAGAGCACATACTCATTTGGTATGTGGATGGCAACAGGCCAAGGACAGAGTTAAAATTCTGCTTTCTACAATCTGTGATCTCAAGAGATACATTTGATACAACTCAAAGACCTCCAAAAGCACCCAAGAATGTAGGAAATAAAAACTGTACAGCAGTAGTCATAAAAAGCAGCATATGTGGTTTAACTGAATTTGTCTGGAGTCCAATTAAGCTCTAACACACGCCAGGGTGAGTGGTATTGCTGGGCCATTACTGCAGCTCTCTGGAGCACTCTGAGGCACAGGGCCAAAAAGAAGTGCGTTAATGGCCCGGTAATACATGCTTTGTCATGTCCCATTGTTTTTAGTGTGTGACAGTCACAGAGGCACTGAACCTTAGGGGTTGGAGGGGACCCAGTCCAACTTCTCTGCCCACCTAGGGCAGGCTGCACATAGAATCAT
The DNA here is from genome assembly GCF_015220805.1 of Pogoniulus pusillus. NCBI lineage: Eukaryota > Metazoa > Chordata > Aves > Piciformes > Lybiidae > Pogoniulus > Pogoniulus pusillus. The sequence continues at coordinate 27,586,148 of NC_087277.1, forward strand.
AGAATCAGCCAGGATGGAAGAGACCTCCAAGCTCAGCCAGTCCAACCTAGCACCCAGCCCTAGCCAATCAACCAGACCATGGCACTAAGTGCCTCAGCCAGGCTTTGCTTCAACACCTCCAGGGATGGAGACTCCACCACCTCCCTGAGCAGCCTGTTCCAGTGCCTGACCACCCGCTCAGGAGAGAACTTCCTCCCAACAGCCAACCTAAACCTCTCCTGATGCAACTTGAGGCCATTTCCTCTTGTCCTACCATTAGTAATTTGGGAGAAGAGACCAGCTCCAGCCTCACTGCAACCTCCTTTTAGGTAGCTGTAGAGGGCAATAAGGTCCCCTCTCAGCCTCCTCTTCTCCAGACTAAACACCCCCAGCTCCCTCAGCCTCTCCTCATAGGTCATGCTTGCCAGACCTCTCCCCAGCCTTGTCACCCCTCTCTGCACCTGCTCCAGCACCTCAATGTCCCTCCTAGACTGTGGTGACCAACACTGGACACAGTACTCAAGGTGTGGTCTCACAAGTGCTGAGTACAGGGGCATGATCACCTCCCTCCTCCTGCTGGTCACCCCATTGCTGATCCAGGCCAGGATGCTGTTGCCTTCTTGGCCACCTGGGCTCACATCTAGCTCACATTCAGCCAGCTGCCTAGCACCAATGTTAGAGCAATAGCCACATAATCTGGTTAGTGACATCAAAACTTAGGCAAATTAATGGACCAGCAAATGAGGAATTCAATCAATACAGCTTTAAGTGATGGTAATAAATAGTTATGTCAATCAATATGGTTTCATAGAAAATACATCTTGTCAAATTCATTTAATCACCTTTTTGATGAAATTACTATATACGTTCATTGACTTAATATATTTAGACTGAATGCACTTCAGCTTAGTACCACAAGAATATTCTGATTAAGAATTAGCATCCTGCAACATCAATGTTTCAAATATTCCTTTGATTTTTAAAACTGACTATATCCTAAAATCCAGGGAAACACTCTCAATGGGCTCCTCTATCCCTCAATGGATGGGCTATCTCTGTCTATTGAGTGGGATCTCAAAGGTGCTGAGGGCAATGAAGTGATTAATCAACTTAATAAAGAAGTTAGGGGAAATCATGGGTGGAAAAAATTAGGCAGCTAAATAAATACTGCTGAGGAAAACTTAAAAACTAGCTAGAGAATAAACCAAACTAGAACACTTGGTTAAACTGAAGGTTGTAGCCAGGTGGGGGTTGGTGTCTTCTGCCAAGCAACCAGCAACAGAACAAGGGGACACAGTCTGAAGTTGTGCCAGGGGAGGTCTAGGCTGGATGTTAGGAGGAAGTTGTTGTCAGAGAGAGTGATTGACATTGGAATGGGCTGCCCAGGGAGGTGGTGGAGTCACCATCCCTGGAGGTGTTGAAGCAAAGCCTGCATGAGGCACTTGGTGTCATGGTCTAGCTGACTGGCTAGGGCTGGGTGTTAGGTTGGCCTGGATGATCTTGGAGGTCTCTTCCAACCTGGTCTATTCTATTCTATTCTATTCTATTCTATTCTATTCTATTCTATTCTATTCTATTCTATTCTATTCTATTCTATTCTATTCTATTCTATTCTATGACAAAATGCTTCAGTGAGCAGCTTAAATTATTCTGTTTTCCAAGCTGGAGATGGTTAATTTGAAACAGAGGAGGCTGAGGGGAGACCTCATCACTATTTACAGCTACCTGAAAGAAGGATGTGGGGAGGTTGGTGCTTGACTCTTCTCACAGAGAAATGGTGATAGAACAAGATGGAATGGCCTCAAGCTGCCACTGCATAGGTTTAGACTGGATAGAAGGAAAAATGTTTTCTCAGCAGGAGTGGTCAGGCATTGGAATGGGCTGCCCAGGGAGGTGGTGGATTCACCAACCCTGGATACACTTAAAGCCATTTGGATTGGCACCTGGGGGTATAGAATCATAGAATCAATCAGGTTGGAAGAGACCTCCAAGATCATCCAGTCCAACCTAGCACCCAGCCCTGTCCAATCAACCAGACCATGGCACTGAGTGCCTCAGCCAGGCTTTGCTTCAACACCTCAGGGACAGCAACTCCACCACCTCTCTGGGCATCCCATTCCAATGCCAATCACTCTCTCTGACAACAACTTCCTCCTAACATCCAGCCTATAAATCCCCCAGCACAACTTGAGGCTGTGTCCCCTTGTTCTGTTGCTGATTGCCTGGGAGAAGAGACCAACCCCACCTGGCTACAGCCTCCCTTCAGGTAGTTGTAGAGAACAGTGAGCTCTGCCCTAAGCATCCTCTTCTCCAGGCTAAACAACCCCGGCTCTCCCTGAGCATAGAATCATAGATATATGCTTTAGGGCAAACCTTGCAGAGTAGGATTAATGGTTGGGCTTGGTGAGCCTGAGGATCTTTTCCAACCTGAATGTTTCTATGGTTCTCTGATTCCATGACAGGGACTAAGACAGATAAAATGGGAATAGCAGGTACTGTTGTGCTTGAGAGTGAAAGGGTAAAATGTGACCAAAGATCACCTCCTCTGCTGCAAAGCCTTTAACTGATGCTCTCTTTTTCCCTGTGAAAACCACAGATGGGTTCCTTGTATGATATATCAAGATGTGACAGTGTTTGAGCTGCTGCTAATGAAAAAGTCCAACACATCTTACAGCATCACTCTGACTTGGTTAACAAGCTCACATCTAAGTCTGGCACTAAGGTGGGAAGGGTTTGGGGTCACCTATTGAGCAGTCTCAAAACAATTCAACACTAAATCCTCAATAATTCCAGTCTTATGGAGAAAAAGCCTGTTTTGAAGTCAGTCTCTGGCATCTTCCTCCACTAACCTAATCAATGTCAATACATTCTTGACTAAAGCTTGTCTGTGTAGACTAAAGCTTGTCTGTGGACTTCACCTATTCTAAGCTCAAGGCACAGAGGCATCAGTCAAAATTCATCTGAGAGCTCAGCATCTTGCTACAGCATGACCAGATGAGAACTGGATAGTGGCTGTTGGGCGTTTTGAAGTCTGATGGCAGCTGACTTGTCAGCTGATGCTGTCTCATGCGGGACACAGGATGACTTTCAAAGGCACTTTGGTTTGGGGTTGTTCTTGCTGCAAGAGGAGCACAACAGATATGGTTTGGTTTCCTAAATGGAAGGGGTTTTTCACAAGTTACTGACTTCTAGCTGTAAGGAAATCAATACAATAGAATCATAGAATCAACCAGGTTGGAAGATCCAAACTCATCCATTCCAACCTAGCACCCAATCCTAGCCAGTCAACCAGACCATGGCACTAAGTGCCTCAGCCAGGCTTTGCTTCAACACCTCCAGGGATGGTGACTCCACTACCTCCCTGGGCAGCCCATTCCAATGCCAATCACTCTCTCTGCCAACAACTTCCTCCTCACATCCAGCCTAGACCTCCCCTGGCACAACTTGAGACTCTGTCCCCTTCTTCTGGTGCTGCTTGCCTGGCAGAAGAGCCCAACCCCCAGCTGGCTACAGTCTCCCTTCAGGCAGTTGTAGACAGCAATGAGCTCTGCCCTGAGCCTCCTCTTCTGCAGGCTGCACACCCCCAGCTCTCTCAGCCTCTCCTCACAGGGCTGTGCTCCAGGCCCTTCACCAGCTTTGTTGCCCTTCTCTGGACACTTTCCAGCACCTCAACATCTCTCTTGAATTGAGGAGCCCAGAACTGGACACAGCACTCAAGGTGTGGCATGACCAGTGCTGAGCATAGGGGCAGAATAACCTCCCTTGTCCTGCTGGCCACACTGTTCCTGATCCAGGCCAGGATGCAATTGCTAATCATATTTCTTACACTTAACACTCAGAGAAACATTTCCACAAGATATATCTTTCTTTAATTTTTGCTGTTCAAGGAATTTCATCAGCAGCTCCCTTCTGGATTCCCAGCGAGCCCTGGTTACTCTGGATTGCTGCCTTCTAAGATCCAATTACTGTCTCTCATTTTCACTGTAAGGTTTCGCTCTCTACAAATGAAATCTGGAGAATAGATAGGGCTGAAAAGCAAACATTATTAAGGAGAGAGAAATAACAAAAATCATCCTGCACAGATTAGAGCTGCCAATATAAAAATCCAAAGTGAGCTTTGACACCGAAAGTGAAAGGTAATAAGTACCTGGGAAGTGGAAATGACTTTCATCTGTAAAAGAGAGAAAGTGAGTATAAATAAGTGAGGAAAAATAAGGGAACTGGAGTATAAGAGAGTGAAGGTCTTTTCCTGCAATGACATGCTTACCTGCCAGCACTCAGTGGAACAGCAGCGGCTGTACAGCAACACTGCCTCAGCCTTCTGCTTCTGCCTTTGCTATTGGCAACTGGAAAAACCCAAAGGCTTTTTAGTCTTTAAAGATCTCAACAGCACTATTGTGGCCTTTCAGTATCTGGAAAATAAAGCTGGGGAGAGACTTTTTAGGCTATCAGGCAGTGACAGGACTAGGGGGAATGGAGCAAAGCTGGAGGTGGGGAGATTCAGACTGGAGGTGAGGAGGAAGTTGTTGAGCATGAGAGTGGTGAGAGCTTGGAATGGGTTGCCCAGGGAGGTGGTTGATGTGTTTAAGATGTGTTTAAGGGTTTAATACCTGGAGGTGTCTAAGGCCAGGCTGGATGAGGCACTGGCCAACCTAATCTAGGGTAGGGTGTCCCTGCCCGTGGCAAGGGGGTTGGAACTAGATCATAGAATTATAGAATCAGTCAGAGTTGGAAGGGACCACAAGGATCATCAAGTGCCAACCTCCCTGCCATGCCCAGGGACACCCTACCCTAGAGCAGGCTGGCCACAGCCTCATCCAACCTGGCCTTAAATACCTCCAGCCATGGGACCTCAATCACCTCCCTGGGCAACCCATTCCAGTCTCTCACCACTTCTGCTCAACAACTTCCTCCTCACAGCCAGATTGAATCTCCCCATCTCCAGCTTTGCTTCATTGCCCCCAGTCCTGTCACTCCCTGACAGCCTAAAAAGTCCCTCCCCAGCTTTTTTTGAGACCCCCTTCAGATCCTGGAAGGCCACAAGAAGGTCACCTGGGAGCCTCCTCTTCTGCAGACTGCACAGCCCCAACTCTTTCAGTCTGTGCTCACAGCAGAGCTGCTGCAGCCCTCTGAGCATCCTCATGGCCCTGCTCTGGACACGCTCCAGCATCTCCACATCCCTCTTGTAACGGGGGCTCCAGAACTGGCTGCAGTACTCCAGGCAGGAATGATCCTTGTGGCCCCTTAAAACCCTGACTGATTTCTATGTTTTTAAAATCTATCACTGAAGTGAGGTTTTGACTTCTCCTGCTCTCTCAAGGAAGCAAGCAGATGGAAGAACAGAAGAGAACTATCAATACTCCATCACATGCTTAGGGTATTAAATGGATCTGTATGGCTGTAGACAGACATAGAAATGTTGACATACATAGAAACCCATGCAGCTAAAAGCACAAGGCAACCTCACTGTGAGAGTAGCTGCCTGAACCTGTTAGCAGACACCCACAGCCACACGTGCGTGTGAACAGGCACACATTATAGGACTTTGGTCATGTACTTGAAGTCACTACATGAAAATACTCAGTTCAGAGATGTTTCCATGGGAATATCAGGCCTTGTGAAGCAACATCTGGCCTGATTTGGGATTTCACCACTGTACCTTTGCTTTACTTGCTTAATGTTGGTTGAGATTTTACAGTCACAAGCCCTCAGGCACATTAAACTAGCCATGTACACCCTCAGGGAAATGAGATTGAGTTACATGCCTGCTACCAACTGATGCCAACTAGAAATTTGTGGTATTAATGAGTGCCTGTAATTAAAGAACTGCTCATTGAACAGTGCCAAGCAGACCATTGGAAATCTCACACTATTCTTTTGAACCTGGTTTTCTGGTGTAGCTATATTTCAGGAGTCTGGGAATCACTTAGCAATTGCTTGGTGTGTTTTGCAAGGACTGAGCAGAGTTCTAGCCATCCTACTTACTGATTCTGATGGCAGAGCATCTGTTCCAACCCCATGATGATTGGAGGATTTTCTCTCTTAAATAAAAAAGATCAGCTAAACCCAGGTGGCCAAGAGAGCCAGTGGCATCCAGGCCTGGATCAGGAGCAGTGTGGCCAGCAGGACAAGGGAGGTTATTCTGCCCCTGGACTCAGCACTGGTCAGGCCATCCCTTGAGTGCTGTGTCCAGTTCTGGGCTTCTCAGTTCAAGAGAGATGTTGAGATACTGAAACGTGTCCAGAGAAGGGCAATGAAGCTGGTGAAGGGGCTGGAACACAGCCTCCTCTTCTCTAGGCTAAACAACCCCTGTTCTCTCAGCATCTCCACACAGGGCTGGTGGCCTGACCAGTGCTGAGTACAGGAGCAGAATAACCTCCCTTGTCCTGCTGGCCACACTGTTTCTGAGCCAGGCCAGGATGCCATTGGCTCTGCTGCCTACCTGGGCACACTGCTGGCTCATCTTCAGCTACTCTCTACCGGCACCTCCAGGTCCCTTTCTTCCTGGCTGCTTTCAGCCACTCTGGCCCCAGCCTGTAGTGCTGCTTGGGGTTGTTGTGGCCAAAGTGCAGAACCCTGCACTTGGCCTTGTTAAATCTCATCCCATTGGCCTCTGCCCATCCATTCAGCCTGGCAAGGTCCCTCTGCAGGACTCTCCTACTCTCCAACAGCTCCACAGCTGCTCCTAGCATGGTGTCACCTGCAAACTTACTGATGCTGGACTCAATCCCCTTGTGCAGATCATCAATAAAGATATTGAACAGGACTGGACCCAGCACTGATCCTTGGGGGACACCACTGGTGACAGCTGCACCATTCACCACCAAGTGCAGCCTTCCAGTACCCAAAGGGAGCTACAGTTAAGCTGGAGATGTTCAATTTACAAACCCATTTAGTCCTAGGACAAAGGCCTAGGACAGTTTTTTAAACTGGAGAAGGGTAGATTTACATTGGACACTAAGAAGAAGACCAGAGTGCTGGAACACTGGAACAGTGTTGGAGAATTCTTGGTAGCAGAGGACACAGAAATGATAAACATGAGCAACTGTGCTGAGAAATGGCCTTGGGACACTACTAGCCCAGGAAATCAAACTGTAAACAAGTGAGCACCCCAAACACAGCTGCAGTGGGCAGTTAGATAGCCAAGGGGGCTGGAGTAGGTGGTCTGGAGGGCTGACCTTTAGAATGTTATGGTATGCTGACCTATCCATGCCTTACAAGTAACCCTGTACCCTCTGACTGTAACCAATCTTGGTGGAGCATGCCTCTTGCTAGAATGCATATAAGTCACTGTGTCATGGAAATAAAGTGGATTATGACCATCTAACCATATTGGTGAACAAAGAGTCATCTTCCCATAGCGCTCCACCGACAGAACAGGTTTCCCAGGAAGGTGATGGAGGCCCCTTTCCTGGAATCATAGAATCATAGAATCAACCAGGTTGGAAGAGACCTCCAAGATCATCCAGTCCAACCTAGCACCCAGCCCTAGCCAGTCAACCAGACCATGGCACTAAGTGCCTCATCCAGGCTTTTCTTGAAGACCCCCAGGGACGGTGCCTCCACCACCTCCCTGGGCAGCCCATTCCAATGCCAATCACTCTCTCTGTGAAGAACTTCTTCCTAATATCCAGCCTATACCTCCCCCAGCACAACTTGAGACTGTGTCCCCTTGTTCTATTGCTGGTTGCCTGGGAGAAGAGGCCACCCCCCACCTGGCTACAATGCCCCTTCAGGTAGTTGTAGACAGTAATAAGATCACCCCTGAGCCTCCTCTTCTCCAGGCTAAACAGGCCCAGCTCCCTCAACCTCTCCTCATAGGATTTGTGTTCCAGGCCCCTCACCAGCTTTGTTGCCCTTCTCTGGACACCTTCCAGCACCTCAACATCTTTCTTGAATTGAGGGGCCCAGAACTGGACACAGTACTCAAGGTGTGGCCTGACCAGTGCTGAGTACAGAGGCAGAATACCCTCCCTTGTCCTACTGGCCACACTGTTCCTGATGCAGGCCAGGATGCCATTGGCTCTCTTGGCCACCTGGGCACACTGCTGCCTCATCTTCAGCTTATTATCTATCAGTACCCCCAGGTCCCTTTCCTCCTGGCTGCTCTCCAGCCACTCAGTCCCCAGCCTATAGCGCTGCTTGGGAAACATTCAAGGCCAGGCTTGATGGAGCTCTGAGTAACCTGATCTGCTTAGGCATATACCTGCTTACTGCAGGGGAGTTGGACTAGGTGACCTTTAAAGGTCCCTTCCAACCCAATGCATTCTATGATTCTATTGTATGATTCTGCCTCTGCAGGTTAAGGAGTATAGCAGGCATATTTTTTATTCCATTGCCAGTTTCACAGGGCTTTCTAAATGCAGCCAGTGTTTTAACTGTCTCCTTAGGAAATAAAACATCCATTATTTTATAACACAGTCTCATTAAAGGCAAGGAAGCAACGAGCTGCTTGCATAAATTGCCGTGGTGCGCTACCAGCTATATCCTATACTCGAAGCATCAAAGGGCAGTTGGAAAGACCATTAGCAGCACTACCAGTTCTTACTGGGAGCTGTGCACTTTCATGTACTGAGAGCTTCCACTTGCTGGAATCAGGTGACTTTTTTAACGTTAAAAGCTCTGATTCTAACTCAAAGAACATTTCTAGCTCGAGCAGTGGTAAAAGGGTTGAGAATACCTCACAAGAGCAGCTTCAAAATCAGCAAAACCCTCCAATAACATAAGGGAAACCCCATTCAGATTCAGTTCCTGATGTAGAAATGATGGGACTGGTTAGTACACTTTGCTTACCTAAGTAAAGTTCGACTCTACTGAAGTTCAGAACATGCTTGAGCAGCAGCACCAAAGCGCAAAGCCAAGTAAATGCATAGC